>NC_050586.1:40032500-40127500 GCF_013368585.1 Megalops cyprinoides
ATCTTTAGCATATCTTTTCCACCCCTACAATCCCCCACCCCCATAAATATTTGACGCCAAGCAGCTATCATGACACCAAGAACAAACTTTTTGATCTGTTGTTTTGCCTGTCACAATACTGTAGATACCACTATTGAGTATGGTACATTTACTGTAGTTGCATTCTTGGGTCACTTTCTCTCACTGATAGCCCATGACTTACATACACAGCAGTAATAGTGGAAAAATCTCTTCAGCGACATCTGCATGTATATTTTGCCTATATTATACATGCACATTTCAATGCAAATATGACCACTTTTGTACAGATGGTAACAAGGCTGCAAACAAAAAAATAACTGAATAAACTTTCTGCTAAAATCAGAAAATCGTGTCTTATTTCAATCGTATAGTTTCATTTGTCTGTCAAAATGCAGCATATTTCCATCTACAGTGATCTAAATTTTGTTAGCTTTTGAACTGAAAGTTAACTGTTTTGAACAATGTCTGCAAAATTTGCTGTAGTTGTTCAGAATTTTGCTGGTGGTGAACATTGACTGAGAGAGGTATTCATGGATTTTGGAAGAAGTGGTGTTTGAATGCATTTTGTATCAAAGCAATGCAAAAGTATACAGTTTAGTTCACGTAGTCTACTGATATGGTGAATGTGTCAAGTGCTTTGAAAAAGTGGACATGGTATTGAGACACGTGTGAAAATGATTGTAAAAAACTGTAAAGTATTAGAAAATGAAATACAGTAGGATGACTGCATGAGAGATGCGAGGGAGATTACAGTAACTCAAAAAACACACTCCTGTTCCATGTGTAGAAATGTAGTCCCATAAATGCTCCCTTGCTTAATTGACATGCTGTGGAATTCGCTTTTGTAGAAGTCTATTCTGAGAATTGTTGGGGGCTTCCCAGTTTTCTTTGTGTTTGTCATGGGTCACTTACGAGTTTACGTTTGCAATTCAAGCCTGTTATTTAGCCTTTCATTGGAAAAAAATATACCTCTCTGAAATTTCTTTGCAATGATTTCAAGCAGGGCTGATCTTTACAAATTTCATTTAAGCCAGATTTAATATGTACAGCATGCTGTGCTGCTCTTTATCAGCTAGAAATCAACGTGTGAAAGAGGGCGAAGCCTAATTTTGACTTTTCATTTTAGGAATTTTGTGGAGCTGCAGAATTTTCAGGCACAGTTTTCTTTGATATAATTGTTTGACAAGCGACACATCCATGACCTTTTTGAGATGTGCGATCCAAGTCAGGGTGCCATCCCCAGTCGCTCCCGGTTAGAGTAGACCCGCGTGACACCCGGTTCAATATGATGTCAAGTGTGTGAGAGAGTGTTGCAGGTTAATAGACAACAGCCAAGCTAATGGCCACTTCACTCTATTTATTACGTTCTCATTAAAATGGAAACAACACCCCGGCTAAATCATGGCTCGATCGATTGCCGCTGAATTAACTCTCCATGCCACCGACTTCCATGAGCGGGGAGGGAGTTGTCCTTTAATGATGTCATTTCGAAAATAAGCTCAGAGGAGCCACCGTTGCGCAATCTACCCAGTCAGGTTCAAAGGCTGCCTAAGAGGATATGAGTGGCAACCGTGTGATTGTATTTTAAGATGATATGAATACAGTGTGTCTTCTACTGGGAGTGCAATCCTTTGTGCAAACAGTATTTGGGACTGATAAGAAGTGAGCGGAGAGGAGATTTTGGGCGTAATACTAAGTAGCAGGTGTGAGTTTCTTCTCTCTGTTGATTGAATAACTGTGGCCAACTCCTGCGGTCCTCTGAAATAATTAGGCGGACCACCTGGTAATGCTTCCCCCAGTCCACCTGCACTGTGAGACCGGCTACACAGTGCCTCCTGCAGAGAGATTTTGTCACAGAGGTGGATATGTCACCAGGTTTTCTTGAGCAAGATGTATATTTAGACACAGAATTTCATATTGCCAGGAACTTTTGAGTTCCTCGAAAATTGTGCTTGTTAAAATGATCTCATTATTTTTCATTCTCCCTTTCTTTGCTTCCCCTCTTGATCCTTCCTCCTCCCCCCCCCCCTTTCCATTCCCTCTCCTTCAGATCACGAACCGGTACATCTACGACACGGTGCTGCTCCTGGCGAACACCTTCCACAGGAAGCTTGAGGACAGGAAATGGCACAGCATGGCCAGCCTCACTTGCATCCGCAAGAACTCCAAGCCCTGGCAGGGGGGACGCTCCATGCTGGAGACGGTCAAGAAGGTATGTGTGCAAGCATGTGCGTGTATGTGCGTGTATGTGTGTGTGAGTGTGTATGTGTGTGTGTGTGTGTGTGTGTGTGTGTGTGCACTGTGAGACTGAGAGAAAGAGCTCATTGTGAGAGCTCGTTGTCTGTATCTATAGGCTGTTGATATGAATCCATGCTCTCGCCAGAAAAGAATCCTGAAGAGAGATGGCAGCACAGGTCAAATAGATGTTGTGGGTGTGTTAAGCGCTGTGGGGGGTACACGGTCCCCCGGGGGGTGCGTACCTGCGCTGAGACGTGTCATGATGGCACGGTGTTCTCACCCTGCACGTGCCACTGTGTAACACAAGAGCCCGATGGCAGTGACACAGGTCCCTGCTCTGGGGAAGGTTGATTTTGAAACACTCGATGCCCTCCCCCTGGCACCAAGGCACCGAACGTTTCTCAGATGTAATAAGCGCATATAGATCATGCAAATGCTGCACGCGGCTTGTTATTTTACCGTAAACCAACTGCGTAATAGGTTGATATTTCACTCCCCAGAGTGTCATCACTAGAGCCCTGTTCTCTACAGCTTCATTAGAGGAAGCTTGTGGTTATTGGCTTTCCAATACTGCAGTAGGTGAACTCGTTTGGAAACATCAGGAATTATAATTGGCTGTCTAATTAATTCTGTCAGGTCTGTATTGCTGCAATACATTCACAACAATTATATTTTTTAATTGCACCTGCTGTATGGGGCTCTGCTTTGGTTTCAGTGCTGTGCATGCAGGGTGTTAGAAAGGGGTTGTTTGCGTTGCTGTAAGATTCTCACTTCTGATGTCTCCTCCTACCTGAAAACATTGAGGGAGATGAAAGTACAGAGAGGGGGGGGGGGTCGCAGAAAGGACAGAGGAGGCTGTCCAGGGAAGAGACAGCTGTCTCTGGTTTTGTCAACAGCCTCGCGTCGCACAGAATAAAACTATGTCGGCAGCAGGCTGCTGTAATGGTGAAAGATGTATCCAAGTGGACACATATGCTATATGATGTAAGTCAATATTGTTCACTCCCTAGTTTTCTCATTCTTCACCATGCCATCATGAAAACTGTCCTGTACACCTGTGTGGCTAACTTTTCTGTTGAAGGACCAGTGCCTACAGCAGGATAGGTGCATTCGGCAACTCTTGGTGCATGTCCTCAGAGATGGGTGGCAAGGTGGTGGTGAGCATTCCAGCACGTTTCTCCCCAAAAACAGGGCCTCCCCCAGATGATGGTTACCTCGTGGGGAAGCTCCTGGGTTGTACAACAATGTACATTATTGCAGATGCAGAGCATACAGTCTCAACAGAAAAGTAATAAGCAAAAGAGAGTCCCCAGTAGGCCTTAACACTACTTGCTTCACAGAGACTGCCACTGGAGGAACAAGTACTTCCATTATTGTCTAAAGTCATTACATTAGGAATATAACATCATTAGATAGCTTAGAGCCCATCATTTATGTTTATGCCAACAGCAGGATAGGCGCGTTGGCAACTCTTGGTGCATGTCCTCAGAGATGGGTGGCAAGGTGGTGGTGAGCATTCCAGTACGTTCCCCCCCAAAAACGCAGGCAGGGGCGTGCAGCCCTCGCATCCAGGCTGTTGATTGTTTTGAGATTCCATGACATCACAGGAAAACGAAGCAGAGGACAGGCTGACAAACGACTGGGTTGACACTGCCCGAAATATGGAGGCGACTGGGGAATGCCCTGATAGAGATCCCCTCAGATCCATTCATCAAGGGCCACGGTCAGCTCCCCATGAGGGCCTCACTGCAACAGATGGTCCAGTTTCCAAAGCACAGCATCAGTGGGCTATTTCGGTCCCTGAATGTCCAAAAGAGACCAACTCACTGCTTGAAAGCACTTTTCATGGCATGGCAGGGATATATCGAACCACAGGAAAGAGTTTAAATGTTCTTTATTTTAAAACCACTCTTGGTTTTAAAATAAAGAATGGAGGATATTTTGATGCCGTTTCAATATGGCCTATTTTTTGTTTATTTATAATTATGAAGTGTGTTATGCTGATGTGTGTGCGTTAAATTAGATTTGGAGCAGCTGTTATGTCGTAAATTATGTTTTAACATAGTAACCTTGTATGTTTATGTACAGAAATGCTTTAACGGCTCCCGCTATGCTAATAATGTGGTTCTGCGTTATGCAGGGGGGAGTGAGCGGGCTGACCAGTCTGCTGGAGTTCAACGAAAATGGAACCAACCACAACATCCACTTCGAGATCCTGGGGACCAACTACGGGGAGGACCGGGGTCGGGGTGTAAGCAAGGTAAGAGGCACACGCCTTCCTCCGTCTCCCCAGTCCAACTTAATTGTACGTTTCAAAGTAGCAGCACCGTCGCCTCGCCGAGTCTCACCAAAACCCGCTCGTGGAAGCCCCCCCCCTTTATGTGTGGACGGTAATTATGTTAATTTAAGGACTGAAAGGATTTTAATTGATAATCATAGCTGCCTAATGAATTCCATCAGCCTCCCTCAGAGAGAGATGCAGTGCATCAGCAGACACTGTTTATCTTCCTCTGTGTTGTTTATTTATCTCATTTTGGTCGAGTAAGGCAACAGTTGAGGAGCAGTATCACAAAACAGGCTCCCCAAGCACAGAGTGATAATTAATCTATTCTTTCTCCTCATTTGCCGTTAATTACTTTATTCATATATGCATGTATTTACTCATTCGAATTTTGGTGTTTCATCTCTTTCCGTCTCTCGTGGAATGTGGATCAATTAGCCATAACCGCGCTAACGACTTGGATGTGGAGGGCTTCCAAGTCTCGTCGTACCTGTGGCTGACGTCATGAGCGTGGAGCCTCCGGCAGAGCAGGGCTTTCAGAGCGGGAGTTCCCCGTCACGGGGAGCTCGAGGATTGGCAAAGTGCAGGGGGAACGTGGCTTTAGACAAACAGCTTCTGATGGCTGATGCGATCACCTGAGGATTGTGGGTAAGAGCAGCGCACTGCTCTTCTGGAGGTTAGATGTAAGATGAGTGTGCGGTGTTCCCTCTCTCTATCACAAACACTGCATCAGCCCCTAAAGACTCCTCCAGAGGGGCCTGCTGCAGATTACAAATTAAATTGTCAGATCTCATTAGGGATAATGGCCTTAGACAAACACATAACGCACCACGCTTCCAAAGATGAAATTAATCTTTAAGTACAAAGTAATTACATTAACTCAGATTCCCTAATCAGTGCAGATAATTACTTCTGAAGGAATTAAATACTTATTATGCCACTGCCCCAGTATTGTACATATGATAGTGTCCAACGCGACACAGCTCTTCCATTCCCCCCAATGACACACGTGTTTGCACATGCACACACACACACACACAAACACAAACATTTCTTTGATTTTATATCTGGGTAAGTGTTAAAACAGTAATAGGCACCACACCAAGCGCTTTCATTACTAGACGATGCCAGCATTTTCTGCACCTGCTAATTTAATATGTGTGATTACATCCTTCTTCCTCCCTGCTAGGTTAGAAAGACAGTCAATAGATAGCTATTTAGGTTGTACTAACAGTGACATTTATATTAACATTTACATTTTTGTCACTTAGCAGACGCTCTTATCCGAGGAGACGTACAAGATGTAAGTGCATTTTACATTACATTTACATTTTTCTTACATCCAGCAGAAGCTCTTATCCCAAGTGACCCCCAAAGTGCATCCAACAGAATGACATGAAACATTACATAAATAACACTGCCATCACACAAACAAGAGTCAGTGCCAAACACAGGGGCAAGACCACAAATGCATCCTGGACCCAACACGCAAGTGCAACACAATATATCTGAAAGAAGGACTGTACCAGCCCAGCAAGACACCAACACATACCCCGAAGCAAAACGTCCACATGTAATGGATGAGATTAGATGTGCATACTTAATTAAGCAACAACAATCTCAACATGGGATAGTGCTATGACAGGGCCTCCCCCAGATGATGGTTACCTTGTGGTGAAGCTCCTGGATTGTACAACAATGTACATTATTGCAAATGCAGAGCATACACTCTCAACAGAAAAGTAATAAGCAAAAGAGAGTCCCCAGTAGGCCTTAACACTACTTGCTTCACAGAGACTGCTACTGGAGGAACAAGTACTTCCATTATTGTCTAAAGTCATTACATTAGGAATATAACATCATTAGATAGCTTAGAGCCCATCATTTATGTTTATGCAATGCATAAACTGCACTGCTATTAATGTAACATAACTTTTTTTTCAGACTGCAATACAAAATATTTAAACAGGATTCCTTCCATAACAATTTTATGTATCAAACCAAAAGATTATTCACTCCAAAACTTTTATTGGATTAAAAAGCACTTATTCTGTTGTTTTGATGATGATTAAATCTCACAGCTCTTCTTCTGCCACCTTTCAAAGTATTGAAGTTATTTGTAGACTCAATAATAAAAATGTTGCAGCTCTTGAGATTCTGGATTGTGTCATGCTAAATTTATGAAAAAACCATGCGATAGCTAGCGAATCCCTTAGTGAAACATGCTAGAGGCAAGCCCTACCTGAACTATAGTACATTCACATTTCTTTCCAATGTAGCATGAATGGGAAAACCTGAATGGTATGTAGCTGGCATTTGTAAGACATAACCAAAATGTTCTCCCTAACAACCCACAGTGGTGTGTTGTCTGCTTTAATCTGTGTTCCTAATTCATTGTGCATTCCATTTCTTAAAAAACAAAGCTTAACCACACATTTCTTATGAAAGAATATAATACAGCCTCTTTTGCTTATCTGACACTAACAAATACTACATTAACATTTAAATAACTTTTACATTTTCTGTGGGCAAGGCTATGACATTAAGGATAGCTAACTTTAAGTATAGTTTTAATTTTTATTTAACTGAATAAATCATTTTAGACTAGACTCCCAAGCAAAATAAGACTGCCATAGTTTAAATAGTTTAATGTAGCTGGCCCTCCACCTTAATTGCTTCAGCTAGCTACCTTCAAACAGCTGTCCACCCACTGTAGGAATCAGCAATGTTTTGCACAGCACCACTGAAGAAAAGAATCAAAAACAGCAACACCTTGGTAAAAATGCACAGTCCTTTTGCATTCTTGATCACAAGGTGATCCAGATAACTGTTGTTATGTTATAAACTTTTTTCTGTTAAATGGGTATGTCAGTGTGTGGACTTTGAGTCATGGGTTTTGTTGGCTTTACAAAAAAGCCTTCAGCATGTCTTATTTGCAACAACATAACACGTAGTCTTCAAAACAACAATCTGTTCACATACAGTACCTAGCTAAATCAACCAGTCCAATGGCAGTACCCCTAACATGTGTTTTAAAACATTTACTAGCAATGGGAATGAGAGAGACATCTCTCAGGGTGATGATATTTTTAGATTTAATCTTGTAACGGAATATAACATTTAATTTATCATTGGATGAAGAGAATTGGTGTCCAACTTGGTGCATGACACATGGGTTAGAGTTTTATAGAAGGTTGCAATTTACTAGGCCCCTTGCTAGTTTTACCTGTGGAGGAAGACTGTGAGAGATTCACCTCTGTAATTTCAAAGCAATTTTGTACTTGAAAAGACAAGAGGTTATTTAAATTTTGCATCACAGGTGAGAGCAGAAAGAGTTATTTTTACATGGATCTCTTTATGGGCATTAATATTTCTTTTTCTTCTATTTTGGTGCCTTGCTCTTAAATTATACCCTTGGCTTAGAGCATTACAGTAATTGGCACAAAGGTCACCTAAGCACAGTGGACTTGTATGCCGTCTCTTCTTGTCTTATGAAAATCTTTCTACTGCCACAAAAGTGCGCACACATACATACACAAACACACGCACACACACACAAACACACACACACACACAAGCACATGCACATGCACAAGCACACACACATACACACACACACTTACCACTGCATTGATAATAATGGACAGGAATAATCTATCATAATTATTATTATCACCATGCAAGAATTAGTTTTCCAGTCCATTAACTTCTGTGGCTACATGCTGTTTACCACTCTATACATCAACAATCTAAAAGATTCGCTGAACAGCGTAAAGGACAGTGCTACCTACTCTGGAATTGCTTGGTGAACCATTGCAAGCCCTCTATTAATTGCTTCAGGGACTGAACTAATTTACTGCAGGTGCAAACAGGATATTAATTTGGTTTGATGTGAGGGACCATGGAATGAGCGTAAGGCAGCCTCATAGAACAGCCGCAGATAGAGATGGGCCTTGGTGTGGAGTTGGAAATAGGATTAGGTTTTAGTGTGGAGCTGGAGCTACAGGCTGGCTTTGGTATAGAGCACAAGGCAAAAATAAGTTATCAGTGTGTAGCTGCAGTAGAGATGGAGGTTGGAACAGGAGATAGAGCTGGGCCTTGCTATGGACCTGGAAGCAAAGGCCGCGGCTGGTGTGGAGCTGGAGAAAGAGCTAGGCTCTGCTGCACAGTTGTCAAAAAAAGGCTAGGACTGGGTTTTAGCTATAGTGAGTAGTCATAACGATGGGCGTGGTTGTTGGGCAGGAAGTGGAATGTGGGTCTTGGTGTGGAGCTGAAAACGGAGGCATGTCTGAGCGTGGAGCCAGAGTTAGGGGCCTAGCATGAGGGAAGAAGTTGGGGGGGGGGGGACTGGGGGGGGTCTCCCTATGTGTGCATCAGCTGCCAGTCACCGTGTTTACAGCTACTGCATACAAATTCTGCACATCATCCCCTACTGTCTATGTGTGCTCCGTATGCCCTCGAGTATGAGTAAACGAGAGGGGCAGGGGCACAACAGAAGGTCCCGCCCTCAGGGGAGGGGGGGAATTTGCTAAACTGACAGAGAGAGAGAGGTGCCAGAATGGCAGAGGAGGCTCCATAGGGCAAGAGAGACTCTCTGACAGGGTTTAATTGTCATTTGGAGAGTGCGGTATCACAAGCACCCTTTTAAATAAATGTAGCATATAAATGTTTCCCGTGCTGCTTTAAGTTAAGGTTGTAAGAGTCTGTGTTAAATACGTGAGAACCAGTCTGTGGAAAGGAGACCCCCTGGGGTAAAGATCCCCATTTCCCCCAATTTTCCATTCCATTAGGTAGATTCAGATGTTCTTTTATAGAAGCTATCTTTTGCCTGTAGGGAAGGCAGGAGAGAGAGAGACTCATTGATTTGTCCTGCTTCAGAGCTTCCCTTAGCACATCTCCCAGACAACTCCCAGCAGATACCCAATGTGTTAAATGCCTTGTGCTCTTCATTTTCGGCTGCAGACTTTGTGAATTTTCCATGGGTCAGAAAGACATTTTCTTCAGTGGCGTGACACAGATGTTATTAAAATGTTGTGAAAAGCTTGAAGGGACTGGACAGAGGCATGAGTGATGGGGAATGCACCCCCCTGTCCAGTTGGGTCCTTATATTTTCTCCTCTGTCTGTCTTTTCTGTTCCCTCTCTCTCTCTCTCTCTCTCTCTCTCTCTCTCTCTCTCTCTCTCCATTTCTCTTGTCTGTCTCTGTCTCCCTTTTGCCATATCCTAGAGGTCTGTATCTTTAATGTATTAAGCAGCAGACAAATATCCAGAGATGTTTGCTGCTCAGGTATTGGGCTTAGATAGGCCCCTCCCAGTCAGATGGCAGGGCTCATGAACATGGCAGTGTCTAGTGGTGGTGAGGTGGGGGGGGGGGGGGGGTAGAGCGTGTTTCGGGCAGGTGAGAGACGTTGAAAATGAACAGAAATGAGTGAAACAGATTTGAGCGACAGTTCGGGGCAATAATGCAACATCAATCACGTAATGTGGGGTTTT
This sequence comes from Megalops cyprinoides, assembly GCF_013368585.1. NCBI lineage: Eukaryota > Metazoa > Chordata > Actinopteri > Elopiformes > Megalopidae > Megalops > Megalops cyprinoides. The sequence continues at coordinate 40,042,532 of NC_050586.1, forward strand.
TTATTGCCTCTCTCATCTCTGCAGTCTGTTACACGCAAGCTGCTGCAGGCTGTTGAATTGAGCGGTGAGAGGAGACAGATGCGTCCCTCTTGCGTACCCCTTCCTTGCCCCTGCCAGGAGTAAAAATGAGAGACTGCGGGATGCCACGCTCGATCCGCGTGTGACAATCTGCCCGGTGTAAAAAACCCCCGACAATACACCTGGAGTCAAACAGATCCAGCGATTCCCATCGGAGACCTGAAGCGGCACAGCACTCAGCACAATGCTTCCAAAGATAGTACTAAACGCAAGCAACATAAATAAATACAAGCGCTTGCCGGTCAACCTCCTTCAACCTCTTCAAAATCATTTCACGGAGCTTGACATGTGAATCTCTTTGTGGAGTTCACATTGTTTTATTTAGCAGAGTCACACCAAAGCACTTTTAATTATTTAGAGCTACATTATGTTATAGCATTCTGACAGTCAAGTCTGAATCACACTTTCCTGTCTCCTTCATTGTGCCAGTAATTGACTTACCCAGAAAGACAGCACCCATGGGCGGCGCCAGGGAGGGGCTTGGGGGTGCTGTAGCTACCCCTAGGATAGCCGTAGCACCCCCCTAACACCCCCAAGAAATTTCGAATTTTTAATGAATCTGTAACTGTCACAGAGCGGGTGTGTACGTGTGTCAGGGGTGTTGCAGTAGAAATCAAACTATGTCAAACGGCACATTAATGGGAAACCCTAAATTTCAGAGCACCCTTGCTGAAAAGCCAAGCAACCCCATAGCACCAGCAAAAGAAAATGTTTGGTGACAGCATCTCAATATATAAATTGTATGCATATATAAAATACACTTACACACATACACACAAAGTATGTATGTCACACTGCTGACATACTGTGTGACTACGTGCAGCAAGGGGAGGACATGCTCCGGTAAACTGAGACTGGGTTCAGCAAAAGGTGATATTTATTGTTGATGAAATAGTTAATAATTAATGTAGTAAGTCTAAAATAAAGTAAATTTACAACAATCTAACTCTTTCTTTGCCAAATTAAAGACATTATATGTGCAATGAAGTCCCTACAAATAATGAAATAATGGTTTGAAAAATAATTCCTTTCTCTGTATTCTTGGAAAGTGCAATGAAACACAAGAAAATTAGATGATGCACCCAATATACTTTAGGGCAATTAAAAAATAGGAAGCAAAGTTACAACATCAAGAACCTTACAAACTGTTAATGGCAATAGGCTCGGTTGCACCCACATAGTACATTTTAAAGTGCATTTTGGGACATATATGTGGTGAAGTTGAGGTTAACTGCCATAGCTGTGCCTGCCCTCACAAGAACCCATTCCCCCAATGCAACAAGCAGAGGAAGAATTCAACTTTGGTTCTGCGCACTGTGTAAAGAACTTTCTTATTCTATTCTATTCTGTTTCTATTTGAAAACAGATACCACAAAGCAGTAAGGTACATGTAAAAGTATGGTTTCGGTGTCATTGTCGCCATAAAAATGATACAGTATGTTATTTTTACACGAAGTGGCATGTGAATGCAATTGTTTGTGTACACCCAACAGCATTGAACAAGTCAAGTCAAGTCAAGTGTTTGACTTGTTTTTATTTCATTGTGTACTGGCATTTGCACTACAATGTCATGTTTTTTTTAATTACAATTGCAGTTGAAGTCTGTATGGACGTTTAAACAGAAACAGAATGTTGTGGTAACGCACAAGTTTGAATTGCAGGAAATATAACCACATTAGTATTTTATATATGCATATATGGATATGCACACTGATACTTTCACACTACAGTGAGCTAAGTGGCTATCGCATTGGAGGACGGGTACAGCTTTGCTGACGTCATACGAACGTCGTGCCTGACCGGCTGATGGGTGCCTGTGAGTGGTGAGAGAAGGTGACATACCCATTACTATCTGCTGACATACCCATCACTATCCCTAGAAGAACAAAGCCAGTTTGTTCTGCCGATGTGGGCTCCCAGTCATTGTCAATACATTTACATTACTTTACATTATTGACATTTAGCAGGTGCTTTTATGGACTTCTATCACTTTCTTACAATGTTATCCACTTATACAGCTGGATATTGAGGCAATTGTGGGTTAAGTACCTTGTGGGGTAAGTACCTTGCCCAAGGGTATAGCAGCAGTGCCACAGTGGGGAATTGAACAGGCAACCTTTCGGTTACGAGTCCTACTCCTTAACCACTATGCTACAATGCCTCGGCTGATGACATGGCTGAGATGGAACCCAAGCCGTATGACCTGTGTTCAAGATGAACACCTTAACCGCTGAGACACTTGAGAGCCCCATGTTTTAATATTTTTAAGTTAATGTCTAAATCAGGCAAAGAGAGCAAAGCAGTCAAAGTAACACTAACAGTATTTACATACACGCCGCCTCAGTGAAACCACCACAGGTGAGCACTGAGGCTGTACTGTGCCACTTAGAGGTCACGGAATGATTTAAATCGCATAACTGGGGGGAAATGCAGAGTGGAGGGAGAACATGGGAGCACTTCAGGTACACTAGGCTGAGCGGAACAATCACCATGCCCCCGAAGAGTGGGAGTGGGGAGGGACATCAGTGAATAATTCCCTTCGGGAATGTCGGAACACTAATCTGAATTTGTCTCGGATGGAGTGCAGCCTTGCCTGGGGCTGCTAGTCCTCATGCCTCTCAACACTCGCATATTTAGAAATCATTTACATACATCAGGCCCATCTTCCCCATGCCTCCTGTACTTTAGAGAAAAACAAGGTAGCTGGGCATCTAGTAGTCTGCAAGGAGCCAGTGTGACAGAAAAGTGAATTTCCCTTTCCCTTCCCCTGTGTCTTAGCGGGAGCTGTGATTTTTCACTCCACTTGCGAAGAAGTGTACGTTCAAATGTTTAGACCGTGTGAAAATTCATTTTGGCAAGCCGAGGCGTTCTGGCTGTGCGCAGGAGCGAACTCCATTTTATCTGGAGGTGAAATTACCGCCAAGTGTCATGTCGAGGAATTTTGGCTTTATTTATTTATTCTTTCACGATGTTAATCTGGTGCTCGTCGGGCGGGGGATGACTGTGTCAGGGTTAAACAGAGCCGTGCAAAAGGAGCCATCCCAGTGGGGGGAGAGGGAGAGACAGAGAGAGCCTGTGTGGGTCTGTGCGTCATCACTTATTGATGCCGCTCTAATGATGGCCCCACAACTCAGCAACAACAGATTCAGCTGCTTCCTCCAATTTACAGCCAATTTAGACGGGGTTACTCAGAGCCCGGCAAGGGGCCAGTGATCACAGCCATGTGTTTGGGCGAAGCGGGCTCTATTTTTGTGCTTTTTAGATTTACTTTCACTTCATTTGGTCGCTGTGATGTATACACGCAGCTGGTTCCTGTAAAATTCAGTGTCCCTAAAGCTAGTCTTGGGAGTTATTAAGTTATTGGGAGGTGTGCTGTGGCAGATGAAATGTTGGGCATCCACTGTAGGGCAATAGCTTGATACCACTAACACCACCACCTAGTGGTTGATGGATACATGGACTCATTTCATGAAAGAAATATAACGACAGAGGAGCTGCATTTTAGTTAACAGCGATAGCGATAGAAAAGAAATACAGCTTTGTACAGGCACACTATAACACAGACATCGAATTGTCTAATTACTCTGCCACGAGCAGATTCTGTGTTTTGATATGAATGAATGGTACTCATTTGCCAGTTGCAGCTGCATGCTTAGTGTCTCTCATACTAAGGTGATTACAGTAGTGAAACCAATCTCTTTGGCCCTCATTCACCCCGCCAGCCGTTTTCCCCTCCCTCCAGCACTGCAGCCCCCCTACCCCTCCTTATAAAAAAGACAGCATTTCCTCAAACCCCCTTGTGCTGCAGGTCAGGGCTGAATTACAGCGTGTAAACCCAGGATTACACCCGGCGGTTCTGCTCCCTGCTTCACGCCTGTGGATCAGCACAGCTCATTTCTCCCATGTTACTCCGCGGGAGGGATTAGCGTCTCCTACGTCCCCAAAGCACAGCCCTCTCCTACGGGACGGAGCCCCGCTCCGCTCCCTGACAGCCCCCGCCTCCCCTGCCACCGGCTCGGATCACTCCTTGTTCCAGGATCTGTGTGGGTGGGGCTTTTCGATGCCCCTCCCTCCGTGTGGCGGCAGATCCCCATTCTGTTTTACAGGCTATGAAAGGTGTAACAGTGGCATATACAAAAAGCGTTGTGATTAAAGGTGCCATGAACGCGTTGTGAGGCTGACCCCAGCGGACAGCAGAGGAGAGAGTAAAAGGATTTGGGGGGGTCTGTTTTTGAAGTGAGCTTCGAGTTCCAGATATGAAGGGTGCCAGAAATCTCCCAGACCAGCTCTAATCGGAGAGACATCACCGCCTCCCTGCTCTCAAGTGGAGGCCTGTGACATGTAGCCCAGGGGCCAGTTTTCAACAAGGCCAAAACACAGCCCTGTAAACTCCTCACCACGCCTGGTCTCAGGCATACCATATTCCAACAGATCATAGTTTTGAAGAACTCTCAACGCTTGGAACATTTTTTACATATGGGTGGCATACGCTAACGAATAGGATCATGAAAAATACATTAACACCTATAGATATGTACAGGATTGAAATCCACAGCTCTGATTATACTTGAAATGATTTTATATACTGTGCATTCTGTTTAGTTATGTATTCTGATACCCTTCATGTGCTGATATATTATTCATATATTGCAGAGAGATTTTATATGTACTGCAGGAATGGTTCAAATGTATATTGAGAGTTTATCCTCACGGGGGCTGCCTCTTGGGCCAATTACAGTGTGCTGAAATTTCAGGCTTGCTTGCCTTCCAGGAGATTACATGTCCCTTTGGAGAGGGGGCGGGGAGGGCACAGGGCAAATACACAGAGGCGCTATACACCACAACATCTTGGAGGAAGAGCACTTAACAACCCAAGGTCTGAAATATTAAGTGGCACCGTTTCAGCTAACGAGCAGCCAATTCAGTAGCCCCTTTCCCTTCTTATCCCTTCACGCTTTCTGTGCTTCTCATAAGCTCCTGACAGATGGCCATGCCCTTTGCCACAAATGTGGTTCCCTTCACCAACCTCCTCTCCTTAGCCCCCTCCACATCGCACCCAACACACACACACACACACACACACACACACACACACACACACACACACACACACACACACACACACAGTCAAACAAACACACACAGTGTCACACACACACACACAGTCACACAAACACACACACACAGTCTCACACACACACACACACACACACACACACACACACACACACACACATACACACAGTTACACAAACACACACACAGAGTCTCTCACACACACACACACACACACACACACATGCACAGCCTCAGTTTCATCCCAGCACACCCCCAAACTCCCAAGTATTTCCAATAGGAAGATGAAGGAGGATGAAGGAAGGACAATCTCGGTGATGCTCACGCCCTTCCGTCTTCGTGGCTCTTTTCTGCGCGCTGCCGCCGCTGACAGACACACTAAAGCTTCTGCTCACTCTGCTTTAAATATCAAAACAAGGGCTTCGCTTTAAGCCCGTTCCTCTCTGCCTGCTCTGCTTGAGGGCATGTGGTCCCGAGGAATCTGCCCACTCCCCACAGCCTGTCAGTGTTACAGCCAGGGCAGCAATTCACCCTTACTACCAAAGCCCAGTGCAGCACTGTCAGGCTGCCCCCATGACACAGGGCTGCCCTCTAATTAGAGCCAGACTTCGTTTCCCTAATGGCTGCGTTCAGCCCCAATTAAAAAAAAAAAAACACCAAAGAGTGGGCGAACAGCTCCTTCAGTGAAAAGCCGGTCCCCTGCTTCAGAGCCAAGCATCTTCCATCAATCCTTTCTAGCACTCCCCTGTCCCCTGGTTCTCCACATGCAGGAGTGCAGATGGGCATTAACCCATCCTACACATTTACATATTGTTCCTCTTACAACTTTATTGCACATATAAGCATTACACAAGCTTACTTTACTGTCTGCTTTTGATTGAAGACTCTTTCTAGTCATATCTTTGTATATAGCACAAAAACCAGCAAACTTTTATTACAAAACCTTTAAATAGAAGTTCTGTACACCACCAGTTCTGCCCACGAACCTCAAGAGGATGTATAGGTAGAAAAATGTTTTCGGCCTCTCATCATACATTATTTTATTTATATGTACGGCCCTTTCAAAGATCACATTTGATCAACTCACTAATTTCTATGTGACATGTATCCAGATTGAATTTAATTATCAGAGACGGAAAACTTAATTGATTTTATTCCCTCTGTTACTAATTTTTTTCATTAAAAATTTCCTCATAAAATCTATTATAACTAATTGAGACAATTCTATTAGTGCACATAATTGCACCTCATTTTAATTTCCATGTATATTTGATCTAAAGGGAAAAACGTGCCCGTTAACTAATTCTTTACCTTTGCCTACGGGGTAATTTTAATAAATTCACTCGCGTAATGCAGGTAAACTGAACTGCAGCTGAATTATTCGTGAACCCATGTGTCAATGTGGAGACCAATGTGTTCTAAATAAATAAATAAAGAGACTTTCCTTTGGTGTGCTGGTGCAAAACTTTGATCTTCTAAACACCGTCTAGGTATGCATTGTTGATGTTCTTTCTTCTGAAACTCTTTATTCTTCATCAACAAAGAAGCAGTTGGCAGACCCTGCCAGAAATGGACCCAGTGGCCCAGATGCATCTGAACCTAATAGCAATACATCTTTTATAACATTTCTTTCTAAGGCTGTGAAAAGAGGGCCTTTATATTTGGCTTGAGGGGAGGATTGACTTGCGAAATGTCCAATCGTGCTAAGGAAAGCAACTTTCAGACTGCCCTGGACGCCCTAGGCTTTGCCCCATGTGATATTGCTGACAATTCGAGCCCAGACCACCACTGCAAACTTGAGCTACTGTTCACTGTTCCTCCTCTCGGGCTACAGGCAACCCAAATACTATGGCAAGCTGTTTTAATATTTAATTGCCAGTTACTACTAGGCAACTGGTTAACTACAGACACCATCTTTGCTATCTCACTAGTGGCAATTGTGCTCTCACTAGTGATGACTTTGTCCTTACTAGTGACAGTATGTTCTTACTAGTAAGCAGTTTCATTAAAACTAGTGCCATATATTTTATTACTAGTGACTACTTCCATTACTAGTGGCATTCGTTTTCTTAGAAGCATTAAAATATTAAAGTATAAGAAATAAATATCACTACAGATGTTTAGACACTCTCCCACACTTTGCAGATTTCAGCATCCTGGTACCTATTTAGCAAGATATCTCTCATAAAATACTTGACATGTGCCACAGTATATCCAATATTTGAAATTTAATCTTGAAGAAAATTGTAGAAACTTAAAAAGCATGTTAGAGCACACTACCATAGAATATTCATCACGGCTGAGAATAGAGGGATGAAATGTGATGTCAAATTGCTGCTGTACCAAGCTTATGCAACCTGTTTGCTAAACCATTTTGTCCCTAAAAATATCCTTAAACTGACACACACACTATGGTTTAGCACCCCATGTTTTCTGACACATTAGGGGATGGACTAGAGGGCCAAATTGCTGAAAATCGGAAAATTGTGTTGGTAAAAATGTTTAATGCATCTTAGAATTGATCAGAGCGGCAACATGTTGGCAGTTAATTGAGTAGATATGTTTGTTAAAAATGTCTCATCAAGTTTCCATTAACGTCCATCTTTTCATTATAAATTCCGAGCTGCAGAGATAACTGAAGGAGTCCCCTTTTGAAATGGGATGGGTGATCTGTTCATATGCTCCACTGTCCTTTCTGCACAAAGTGGTTTTGACTTTCACCATTCTTCTTTCTGAGCTCCTCTCTCCAGTGGCACAGGAGACAGAAAAGAACATAAAAAATGACTGCGGCGACCTGCAACATTCCAACTTTTTTGCAATAATGAAAGCTCAGACCAGGCAGAACGGACGATTGCAATTGTTGCCAATAAGTTAGATCACTTTTGTATTGATAAAGCAATCTTGCAGAGGCTGGAGGGGCAGGGATAGATCTGTGAGAGAACTCGCAGTATCTTTTGGTCATGGAAAAGGACTAGTGAATGATGTAACAGGGGAACAGCATTTGCCATCAGAATCAATCTTGCCAGCAGGCTAACCTAACTACCCAGGAAACTATGGGGCCATCTCTCATCTGTCAGAATACATCTCACCATACAGCAATTCATCATTGCTCTAACTGTTTCTTTGCTGCAACAGGGATGCATACAGATGGATCTAGAGAGGAGTCTAGTTCTCAAGAGTGCAATCCATGCCAACCCATTGGCTGACAAAATTCATTCCTTTAGGACTTGAATGCTAGAGTTAACTGTGTTAAAAAAGGCAGACTAACCAAAGGCAATTTTGGCAGGGGAAAAAATCATGCAAATAGAGAATCATTGCTCAGCTTTTGCGCTCAGAAGCTCCTTGCCATCGGCAGCATCTTTTCTTTCATACAAAGAAATGCTATTTTTTTGAGTAACATGGGCTAATTACTGTCATTTCCTGCAATACATTAGGTAGAACACAAGGTATAACAGCATAAAAAATACTCTGATGAGTCCAGATATGCTCTACAGTAGCACTACTCTGTCACTAAAACTACATGCAACTTTCAAGTTTCCAAATCCCCACACAACACTACACGTGCTGATCCTGAAAAGTATGAGCATTCACCTAATGCTTCTAAAGTGAAAAAAAGCTGTTAGCTTTCAACAATAACCCCAACAAGGAAACCATGCCTGACTCATAGAACACCATAAAATGGTTCACGTTATCCATGGGACCTCATGGGTCACCCCTAGAGCAATAATGTACAAAACAGCAGGATCCAAGATCAACCCCAGAAAATACAGAGACTCTCTCAACTACTACATCTAAATCTAAGGAAAAATATAAAACAGTCATCTCAAGAATGCAGAATAACATTTCTAAGATTAAGGACAGCTGGGGGAAAGTAAAGTGGATTAAATAGATGCTGTGGCCATACCAAATGATTCACCGGGCCAAACAGTGCCCTAAACAATGTATATATGGCCCCCAATTGGATAAAATTGCACCTGTTCAGAATGCAGCCTGTGCCAAAATTCTCATAGACAAATGGGATATCGTTAATCCCTGGAAAGGCAGCACTTACTGAACCAAAGTGGAAATGTGTGTCGCAACACATTACAACAGCACAAACTATGCCCAATACAGAAGGAAATGAGTTTGCCAATAAGGGTGGAAGAACTTGGAAAAAAGCTATTAAACCAATCCGATGCATTGAGGCTCCAGGCCTTGATGGAATTCCTCCAGAAGTGTAAAGAGGTAGTGGGAGCGGGCTCAAAGCTGGACTTCTGACGGCACTACCTAGAACATATACCCAAAAAATCAGGAATATCCTCAGAACCACAAAGGCAAAACGCTGCTGTTACCATGTACAGAAATAAAAGGTGAAAGGACTAATTGTAATGACCAGATTTGCATAAGCCTGTGATCAGCTCAGTAGAAGTGCCTATAGAACAATTCTTTGCAGCAGAATCAAAGAGTAGCTAAAGGCCCTTGCCTCCCCAATCTCTGTGATTCTTTAAAATCCAACCCTCAAATTTACAGTTTGTCAGAATGACGGGGGAATTTCAAAGATGGAGTGAGACTCAAGGAAAGTAGCAGCATCAGACAGTTGTTCCTTTTAATGAGACCGTTGCGGACAGGAGACGGGGGCTCAGGTCCATTTTAAGTAGAATCTACATCCTGTTAAGGTACCAGTGGGTCTGTTATTTTGAGGCAATCTGTCGTTTCAGTGAGAAATAAGTTTTATCTGTTGCATAAGATCTTGAATTTTATAAGATCATTTGGTCCCACTTTTTAAACGAAGTGTTGCTTATAAAGGCTTTATGAAGCATACGTAAAGCATAAACACGGCTAAGGCTAAATGCCAGGTGGCATTCTTGGTTATGTCACATTTGGTGTAACGTGTTGCATAAGAAAGTGTTGTCTCCCTTCATGAAGTATGACGTTTGCTTGTGTATGGTTTATGAAGGCATTATGTCACGTGACTGAAAAGTTACTGGTTCGATTCAGTGCCGTAGCACTGCTGCTCTACCCTTGGGCAATTTACTTAACCCACAATTGCCTCAGTAAATGTCCAGCTGAATAAATGGATGACATGTAACCTATGGAAAGTCATTCTGGATAAGATCATCTGCTAACTGCCAGTAATGTAATGTAAGGTAATGCAATGTAATGTCGGCCAAGTTTCCAAGCTGATTTTTAAGCCTCATCTACCTCCTTTCTGAGCAGCGGTTAGAGTGGCCATTTAGCCCGCCATGGAGCTGGCCTGACGTCAGCAGCCTTTGTGTCTCCTTAGCGTGTTCTCCGTCGATTCCATCGAGCGAGAGCCCCCTCCGCTCCTGCCTCTCGCCGATCTCCGGAAAAAAAAGACTTTGTCTTTTCTTCGGTTTCGATGTCACTTTATTGTGCGAGATGTAGACTAATTTTGCGCAGCGTGTGGCTGTGTTTGTGAGGGAAATGTGCGACAGGTGGGCTGTGTTAATGTGGGAGAGAGCTCTGCAGGGAGGCGGTGCGTCACACCGTGCCGAGCGCTCGGCCGCCGCGGCAGACAGACCTTTTCGCGAAAGCACCCGCACGCTAGCGAGCGTCAGGAGGCGCGGGAACGGGAGTGGGGGGAGGGCCGGCTTTAATCACCCGCTTATTTTCTGACGTTACCCAAAGTGCTCCCAGACGTCCCGCGGAGAGAGCAGCTCGGTAGGTCTTGGCACGAAAAGAGCAGGGACATGGAGGCGTAGTGATCGGCCCCCCACCCCACAGAGCTGGGCGTTTGTCAGGGAGACCTGACGCTGCTCACAGCCACTCCCGGTCACCCGCGGAGATGCCCGTCACTCAGAGGGCGGGAGCTGGCCATCCAATCCACTCCGAGAGCACAGCTCCGTACTCATTCAGTTGACATTTGTCCATAATTTTGACTCACATTTGAATGCAAGCATTACGAATGCAAGGCGGTGAGTTCAGCTCTCGCCAATTTGAATGGAAAAAAGAATGGCACATACGTATTGCGAAATAGTAACATTTCAACGGTGAGTGTAGTAGAAGATTTCATCTTGTCCCCCCTCTTGTACTTCACCTAAAAAATCAATGCTAGTTAATAAATCCAGTGGGTTCAAAAATTAGGCAGACGGAACACAACACTACACAATAATGACAGAGCCCAAAAACTTTTATTGCAGATCTGCAGGAGACAGTCTCACAGATGCACACTCGGCAGCATCAGGGAGAGCATCTCAAAAAACATAAGGCACTAAGCAGCCTTTTGTATAGCACTGAACAAACAAAGAGCCCCGATATCTGCAACCCCCCTCCTCACAGAGTCCAATTATTTTTGTCTTACACTCAAGGTCCATCTTCTGGGCAATGTCCGAACAGCGTCTAACTCCCATTTTCCTCCCCAACAACAGGCCTTACTGTGTAACTTACGGCACACATGTAGAATTATTTTCTGTTCTACTCCCTCTCAGTTCTACTTCATAATATCTCACAGCTGCATACCTTCCCACAGTCTCCTGTACACTTCTGACCCTTCTTTTTTAGTCTCTGCTCACATGCATACAAAGTATAAAAGGATGTATATATTTATTTTTTGTTTAAGGCTAACATATTGGATTGTCTGGTTCCGTTATACACTTCCAGGCCTCCACATGCATAGTAGAGATAGAGTAAATGGCTGATATATCAATAACTTCAGTTAATATGTCAATAACTGTGGTTAATATAACAGTAACCATGAATAATATGATAATAACTGTAATTAGTTTATAAAAAAATTAGAACATGAGTCAATGATAAGGATGAATGTCAGGTGAATCCAGGCTACAGAATCCTCCAGCAGTGTTGGCTCTTTGATAAAGCATCATACTGTACCTGCTGTACAAATCCATTTTTATCTTTTTCAATTCCTGCTGTCTTTCAATTTCCTAATGCTGTTCACTTGCCTCATTGAGAGAAACTCTGGTAGACCCAGCTGATTGAACCTACCTTTTTCTGTGTAGGCGTAGGAGTTAATCACCTACCTCTGCAGATGTGATGGTACGTGATGTTGTTGGTGCGTGGGCTTCGGTTTTTGTAGGTGTGAAGATAATGTTTTTAAGGTGGGAGTGACCTGTTTCTACTTGAAGCTGATGTAAAGGGATTTGAATATGCCCTTCCTCTGCATAATTAGATGATACCCTAACAGCTGTTGAGAATCATTTTATTTTCCCTGCATCTCTTTTTCCATGCTTTTTCACCTCAATGCAATCCTTTTTGGAGTTGGAAATTGCACATTGGGCTTGTCACAGTGAGGTGGAAGCTCATTGGAGGACAGGGTCTACTCTATTGACACAGCTCAAGTAACTTGCAGGCATCTAACTAATTGCGGATTGCCTGGAAGCAGTGAGACAAGGAAACCTTGTCCGACCTCCCCGATCCTATCTGTGGCGGAATGATGCCAGCTTGTGCTGTTGCTGTGGGCTCCCGGGCATTGTGGGCAGAGGACGCGGCTTTCAGCACTCAGTCTGTACTAAAGGCCAGTGCCTTGCGGGGCAAGCAAACTTTTTGCTGTGTCACTTCACCCCTCGGAAGTTCCCCCGACCGCAGCAGAGAGCTGCACGTGCGCTTATGGAGGCCCGGATGCAGGTCGATATGTTCAGTCGCCGTCAGAAGGCGCCAGCTATGCCGTTCCCGGAGGGCGCGGATCAAAGTGCGCGGCGCCGGCATGTCCCCCCTCGCGTGCCGTCCTGCTGCGTCAGCACGCTGCGCTGTCCGTCGATGAGCCCGCAGCCCGCGCTGACCTCACGGGCTGTGTTTACAGAACCCTCAGCTCTGCTGAGCTATCGATGCGACCCTGCATCACCGCGAGGAATACATTACTGCCATGCGCCACTCCCCTGCCCCCCCTCCCCGACTCCCGTGGCATAATGAAGTTTATGTAAGAGCGGTCGTTAACGTCACCGGGGAGGAAAATGACACCTTCACCATAGAGGGCTTATAGACACGCTGGAAGGGGATGGGAGGCTTTGTAAGCACACAGCGCTGACCACGGCTCAGGTCCCCCGCTGAACACGTAGCCCGCTTCACAGCACCGATGCACAGAGCGGGCAGGCTCCATGAGCCTCTGTGCTTTATCTCCCAGAACCGCACCCGCCACACGCACCTCAGCCTGGGCTGGAGACAGAGAGCGTGGAGGCAGAGCAGAGAAAGGTGAGGACAATGCAGGCAGGGCAGAGAGTGGCATGCTGGGAAGGACGGGTTTGGCGTGTTCACACTCTCTGTGGGCACATCCGCTCCTCCGTATCACACTCGCTTCTCCAGGCTCGCTGTTGCTTTCCGCTCAAGGTGCAGCGTCGCATTTACTCCGGGTTAGAGGGCGCAGACGCCGTCTGGCGAGACCGCTGCCAGCCCCGCGTCATTCTCAAAAAGGTACACGCCGAGGCGGCGTGGACGGCGACAGGGAGGAGAGGGCTACTGACTCATCTCGTGTCAGTGCAGCTGCCGGTCACAGACACCACACTGCGGGACAGAGGCACTGTCCCCTCTCCTCCCGTCCACTGCGTCGCACCCGTCCCCTGAGGTGGCGCGCCAAGTGTCCAACCCTCAAAAACAGTCCGAGGCGGGGTCTTGACTCACCCAGGAAACGCTTGTCCCTTCGCAGGAGGGAGGCGATTGAGCTGCAAAGTGGATTTTTCCCTTCTCTTGATGAAAACCTGAAATGTCAATAGAGGGGAAAGACAGAACAAAAGAAGACGGCTTGCGCTCGGAGGGGCATTATGGGATGCTAATAGCGCTTTTCTGCCATCTTCCACAGTGTTACGGCAACCAGACACAACTCCCCATTTCGGCAGCTGGAAATGAGCCCTTATCTGCGTCTCTGAAGATAAGGACGGCCACCGTGCCTCCCTCCCTCGCTCTGTCAAATTTCAGCGGTCGCCTCTCAGAAAGGGCCGCGTTCACCTTACCTGTTAGCGGGGGTAACAACTGTTGCGGAATCCAGCGCTTGGCCTGCAAAATTGATTTTAAGAAAGGCCCTTTCTTCTCCCTCGAGCCGCGCCACCTCGGAGCACGTGCTGCGACGGCTCGTTTCCGTCGAGGTCGCCGGCTCACATTCATGTGTAAATTCCTGGCGTGAATGGAGGCAGTCAGAGTGTCATGTAAACAACTCTGGCCTTGTCGCGGGATTCGCTGTCCTGCGTCTCCAGGTTCAGTGCGGCGGCCCACGGGCAGATGTGACTCGTCCTTAAAGAGCGTCTTCCTCCGCCCTGTCGTCCTCACGTGTCAAAGTGGACGAGGCGGGGGGGGGGGGGGGGCAAGGACAGGGATGTGTTGATGCAGCCAGAAGTAGCATTGCTGTCTCTTCCTCTGTATCTGTTATGATCGCTTGATGGATAATGTGTTATCGATTAGGCCCGCTTAAAATTTTACAATCGCTTAGCAAACCGGGCGCGCGGTAAATTTTGCTTTTATGAGTCCCTGTGATCATTTTTCCCTTAGGCAGAGAGTCTCCATTGGGTTGGGGCAATATTGCTGTGTTGGCCCCAGCAGAGTGTGCCAGGACTGTATAACACAGGCTTCTATAGACAGCATTAATTACGTGTTTCAATGCAGGGGCTCATTCCTTACATTAGCTGTATATCTATTCTCCAGCCCGCGGTCTCCAAACAGACCGAGATGATTTTAAATCGATGAAGAAGCACTTCGAGGCCCAGCGGTCTTTTTTTAACCAATTTGAATTAATGATCCACTCTGGATTGATCCATCAGTTAGGAATTACGGGTTCCAGCCACTCATAATGGATGGATTGATGGCGCGCAGCAGGGGGCTGGATAATGGAGGTTGCCTGATTGACACCTTGGAGGCTTACAGTGTTTGACATGTGACAGGTAGAGGGATAGGGAGACTAATGCGACCCTTATGAAAGAGCCATCTGTGGGCTCCCTTAAGTAAACCATTCTTTGTGCGATTCGTCACAAGCAGCAGAGTAGCCTCATACATACCCATAAGCACCAGGGGGGCTGCCGCCAGGGCGATCCTATCAGGAGCACCTCGTGGCTGTCACGGCAACATCAAAACTGACACAAAGCCTCCATTAGATGGTGAACACAAAGGACATAATCTGTATGCAGAAAAATCTCATGATTTTTTTTTATCTCTCAATCTGTGTGCATACCTTTGAAATCCCCATGTCACAAATGCATATCTGTAATTCTAATACGGAATCTGCTTTAACATAATGCCTGTGTCTGCGCCCAGCCTTTTTGATCTCCAGTCATAAAGCTACCTGAACTGTTTTGTGCTAGGCATGGATCAAGCCCTCCCCTTGTCATTATAGAAAATGAGTAGCTATTTATTGATTTCTCTCTCGTACACACATGTACACACACACACACACACACACACACACACACACACACACACACACACACGCCTATATGTAGGATCCATATCTATCTGTCTGTATCTAATACTACACGCCAATGTGTAATTCTTCCTGTTAATGTTACAGGAGGAAGATGCGCTAATTTGAAAATAGCAACAGGCAAAGAAGCAGATGGAAAAGAATGCTTGATTGGGATAATGATGCTCTGGCTGTAGCTGATGCTCTAGCTATAGTCCAGAATTCTGTTCTAACAGAGTCTCATTGATATTTTCTAGGGCTATGATGAAATAACCAGCGATGAGTCACTACCAAATGTGAAGCGAAATGTGACTTCTGGAATATTCAGTCACTGCAAAAAAAAAAAAAAAAACCATGTACACATATTTTACTGTTCCTGTTTCCGGCTCGGAGTAAGTGCCTTTTGAATCCTGAAATGTGCAGAAGGCAGGCAAGACAATTTGGGCAGACACAGTGGAGCACTCACATTGAGTTTACATGGTACTACCTAATACGTTAATAAAGGAAAACATCAAAATAAAGTTCATTTCAGCAACTCTGTGATGAATAATTCACAACCGCAATGCAATTATAGTTCAAACAAAGTGAGTGGGGCCAAGGAAACATGCGCGAATGTAAAAAATCACCGCTGGAAGACTTCAAAACCGTGAGAAAAACACTTTCAGTGGGTGTGAGATTCTAGGATATGGAAAAAACGTTTCCCTTACAATCCATGAGACCTGGCACGTATCGCAGACCAGCACTACAGCACAACCTACTGGTGGATAAATGGTACAGCAGCTTACGTTGCAACAACCTACATGGTTAAGGAGAGGGTCCAACCGTAAGCATCAGGCTCCTTCTGAGAGACACACCACCTCACCTGCCCATGTACACATACATGCACAGGCATGCATGCGCGCACACACACACACACACACACACACACACACAAACACACACACACACTCATCCAAACACACTGACCTCTCGATTCCGTCGTCGCTTTGAAGAAAGGGATAAACACACGCGTCGGTTAAAGATCGACCCAACCCGACCGGCAGCTCGCCTCCTCCCCTTCACTTGACCCGCCTAGGCAAACACTCTGAAGATGCGTTTAAAGCCTGCCCAGTATCTCTGCCTCCCTCACGCAGTCTGATTCAAGTTCAGATTCCAGTCTAGATGTTATGCAAATCGTTGGCTTGGAATCGCATTATAATACCATCAATGACATTCAATGTTATTCCGAGAGACCACGGATCTGATTATTAATCATTACAGGCGAGGGAGGCTTTTTTTCATTACCGGAAGGACAAAAGGACAGCCTATCACGCGCCGGCGTCATCCTCTGCGAGGCCACGCCGCCCATCGCACCGAATTGTTTATCGTGCTTTTTAATAATCATCCGCGGGGCCCATATGCTCGTAATTCCGGCGATTTACGGCGGGTCATGAAGTTGATTTGAAAGGTGGTTAGACAGTGCGTTTCAACGCTCTGTTTGTGTCGTATTTTCACGCCTCGTTTCCGAGGCCTGGGGCCCCCGTGCCGCCCGCGAGGTTGAGAGCCTCACGCTCCTGCTTGCCGCCCCTGCCACTGGGCAACAGGTTTTCGTGTCGTGGAGCATCCTTTGCAGTGGAACCTCTTTACAAAAGAGCCGAGCACAAGGTGGGCGTTTTGTCCCTGCCAGGATGGACCCGCAGGGGAGCGAGGTGGCTAGGCCTCAGATGGCTTTTGGCGAATCGCTTTTATTTCAGTGTGGCATGAACTATCAGAGCAGCACACGCACTTTGAACCATGGATCAAATGAGGCTGATGTTGTGAAACATCTAACTGAGGTGTCCATCAAGTGCTGCGTTATGCTTTTCACAGTTGTTGTCAGCGATGGGGACCCATGCCTCTGTCCCCAGAACCCAGAAAAGAAAAAGTGTAACTGAGCAAAATGCATTGTAAAACTGAAGGTAAGAGTGTCCTAATGGCCGTTCGTTGTGTGTTTTTGTGGTTGTGTTGCAGCTGGGGACCTGGGATCCAGTGAACGGGCTGAACGGAACACTGTCTGATAGGAAGCTGGAGAACAACATGAGGGGCGTGGTTCTGCGCGTGGTGACAATCCTGGTGAGCGCCACGACACCATTGTCACTGGCCTCCCGGCGAGGGCGCGTGACGCGTCAGCCTGGGGCAGGTTGGGGGGAGAAAAAAAAAAAGATTTTTGGAGAACGAGCCGAGACCCGGGGAGCTGGAGTATATTGAGGTTTGAGTTTTGTTATCTAGCCTGCAGCACCGATTTGAGTGAGTCCCTGGAGTGCTTTAAAGATTCAGCGGTTTAAATTCTTCATATCCCGCCTTTGAAGTCGGTGGAAGAGGAGGACGAAGAGGAAGACACTACCACTTTGCAGCCTGCTTTCTTTTTCCCTGTGATTTTCGTTCCTGTCAAAGTGATCAGTGGGCGAATTAGGAACACTCGAGCCTTCCCAGAACGGCGGCGGGGGGCCCGACGGGTTCCTCCCTGGAAGCTGGGGATGGTGGGGGTTTGGGAAGGGCCGGGGGTTTTTTGGGGAGGGTGGGGGGAGCACATGGAGAACTGAAGATCAGAAAGGCGGCCGAAGAGCCGCTCTCCTTCCCTCTCTTGCTGTGTGGAGGCTCAGCTTTCTGCAGCTACACATACGAGGAAAGAGTGGAGCTTAGGGGGTTGCCATGCACCCTCTGAGAGGTAGAGGGGGCTCCTGTGAGATCTGTGAGAGGGTTGTGTGCTGCAACAAAGCGCAGGCCACGCCCTGAATGGCGGCTGCCTCGCGTGGAGGCTAGGCGCTACGTTGACGGGTACTGCTTGCTTCATAACACATTTTTTTGGAAATTTTTGCCCTCATGCTGTTGTGTGAAGGGTGAAGAGTGCGTGTAGCCTGTCTGTATGGAAGCGGGTCGGGCGTATTGGCATGTCGTGCGCACAGTCTGCCGCACCGCACACACCGCGGACACACCAGCGCTCTGGGGATGACAGGGACTTACAGAGGGCTCCCGGATAATATCAGCACCAGAGTGTTATTTAAAGCCCGCAGTGGCACAAGTCAGGCATTGATTTACTGCCTCTGCAAAGAGGCCTTTTTGGCGCCGATGTGGCTGAGTGTAAAATTGGCATTTCCAGCTCAAATGTTATTTTAAAAAACACTTAAAATGAGAGAGGCGATCCCTCTGCCTCTGTGCCAGCAGAGTCTCGGAAGGCCCGGCAGCGAGGCATATGTTTGGGGAGAGGGAGAGCCCAGAACAGTGGGGTATGGAAGCTCTTTAAATCAAACCTCTGGGTGGGGAGGAACGGGAGCCAGCGTCCTCTCGGGCCTCTCATCGAAATCTCCTCAACACCCCCCCCTCGCTCCCGCAGTTTATCTCCGCTGCTTGGCCCCAGTTTAGACCTGGCGCCCCGATCGTAGCATGAGGCCACCCCGTGCATCCGTTAGCGTCTGGAGAAATGCTCCTTGGGCCGTTTTTTTTTTTTTTTTTCTGGTGACTGGCCGCCAAGCTCTCAGACTGGATTGCTGTGAAATTGCATGGGCTGGGTCCAGGCAGGAGTACTGTGAGTACCGAGTGGCCCCCCCCAGCCTGGGAGCCTGGCATCGGTGCTCATGCCCTCGACACTCTCACTGCGAAAGCAGGCAGCTGAGGCCTGTTGGCATGCTGTTAAGGGTGTGACGGCAGAGTAGCAGAGCAGGAATGACAATGACATGTAATGGCATGGAATAGGAATGCACAGATGCACGCAACTTAGGAACGCCATGACCACATACAACATGGCTGAGGAAAGTGTGCCTGTCGTTGGAGAACACTGTATTTACTCAAATACTCACAAAGACACACAGACACACAAATACACAGAATTTTCTAGACAGGTAGAAAATCCACATCATACATTTGCAGACACACACACATCCCCTCATCCACTCCACCACGCACACAAAGACAATCCAGTCATAGCACCTCCAGAGCATGCAATCAATGCGCACAGCACACGGCCAAAGCACAAAGCATGAAGCTACGGTGGCGCGTCTGCAGCGCCCCACGCCCGCCATCGATCGGAGGTGCTCTGCGTTCGCGCTCCGGCTTAATTTGAATCTCTGCATGTGTAGCTGTGTGAAAGGGACCGCTGGATAATGAGACAGCGATCGATACGACGTTAGCCGCAGCGAGGGGAAGCAACCCCCTCTGCCACGGCCGGGTACTCTCCTGCTACAGGTGGCACAGAGGGAAACGGGGACAGATTCGCTTTGCGCTTCACCGGATGACGCAAAAGCGACCAGATCGCAGGTTGCGGGCTGACTGAAGCACACTGCGGTGCTGAACAGGAGATATCAGCCAGTGGTGGGAAGCACTGGGAGAGACAGTCAAGGGGGGGGCGCGGGAGGAGGGGCTGATGGATGGAGCGGTGCGGCCCACACCCGGGACTTGGCATGCGTGTCCACTCTCACACTAATAGCTTATTGAGCGACGGGGGCCGGCGAGGATTAGAAAGCACTGGCTTAATGTGCACGCACCGCGCAGTCAATAACGCCCCCTCTGTAATAAATCGACCTGACATATTCCCAGAAACACTTCAGTCATCAATAGGGATTTACGAAACAAAATGTGAAAAATAAATTCCAGGGATTTTTTTTTTGTTTTTGTTTGGTTTTGGTATTTTTGCGTTTTGTTTCTTCGGTGACGAGCGGGGCTGTGGATTGTATACCTACATCCCTGCGCCGGGAGAGGAATCTCACTCGCTCTCTCGGTGTGTCTAGGGCGTGCGAGCGGCGCGTGGACGTGACACTTCACGGTGCTCTGGCTGTCAGTCACGTGCAAAAACACCCGCCACCAGCGCTGACCAGTGCTGCTGGGACAACGCAGCATGGACATGGCACCTCTTTCTCCCCCTCTCTCTCCCTCTGCCTCTCTCTCTCCCTCTCTCCCTATCTCTCTCTCTCTCTCTCCCTCTGTCTCTCTCTCTTTCTCTCTCCCTATGTCTCTATCTCTCTCCCTCTCCCTGTTTCCCTCTCTCTTTCTGTCGCTCTCTCCCTCTCTCTGTCTGTACTTCTTCCTGTCTCTTTCTCTCTCTCTCTCTCTCTCTCTCTCTCTCTCTCTGTCTTTCTCATTCATTTCAATTTTCAAAGGTTATACAGTGCCTCAAACAGAACAAAAATCCTATAGCTACTTACACACAAGCACCAACAGTAAAAGTAGTGACATCGATTGCATGCCAATTTAAGTTATGTAAGTGTTGTCTTCTGTATAATAATAATAATGATAATAATAATAAATTCTTCCTTCACTGTCCATAGCTTAGAGACATTTGTTGTAACATGCAGCTAGCCTGCTGTGTGCTCTTCCATGAATGACAGGGTGCAATGCAATCTGCAGTCGCATGTCCCTCTATCAGCAAATGAGTTCATTTTCCCAAGCCATTTCCAGAGCTGTGTAGAGGTATGGATCAGCCTGCAGAGCACAGGTCACAGCTGTGTCAGTTGCTATATGAGAGAGACAGAGCACCTTTCCCTTTCCGCACTCCTGCCCTGTCGTCACACGATCATGGCTGCCTCTGCTGTCATGCAGGCCCTAGGGTGGCCTAGGCTCATCCCCTCTCAGAGACTAAGATGTAACCACCAAGTAGGAGCTGAGGAAGGGCCTCTGCTTTAAATATCTGACAGTGAGGCAACAGTCGAATGTTCCTCATTTTTTAGAGTCTGGTACTGAAATGACTGAAAAGTATATTAAGCCATATAATTTCACAGTGCCATGTATAGTCTGAGGCTCTGTTACAGAATGTTTATGCTGTTGGGGCTTATCTGGGTAATGACCTTCAGGACAAGATGACTAAGTGGACTGTTTTTCTTGGCTTAGCTAGAAGAGTCTTTTACCAAGGAGAACTTCACTATTTGCTGTTCTTTGGGTGTACCCAGACTTGAAGTACGCTTTTTTATGCTAATGGGCCATCGCTAACAGGATAATTGTGTTCTACCTCTGTGTCTCTGAAGTAGGCTAAATGATAGCAGAATTACGCATGTAGGTATTTCTGTTTAAATTAAAAACGCTTTTTCCATCTCGTTATCACTCTCTTTCCTTTGTTTCCCCCCACTCTCTCTGTACATTTTGCACCTCTGCTCTTTCGCTTCTCTCTCTGTCCCGCCTCCCCCTCCGCTTCATCACTTTCTCTCTCTCTCTCTCTCTCTCACTATCCCCCTCTCTCTCTCTCCTTCTCAGTTCACTTTAATTCAATATGCTTTATTAGTATGAAATACACATCGTAAATATTGACAAAGAATACAGAAAAGCTCACATAAAGATACTAATAACTAATAAATAAGAGATATATGTTGAAACCAATGAACATATACACATATTAAATACCGTAACTGAAAAATGATATATGAAGCTGTATTAATCAATTCTCTCATTTTTAAGAGTAAGCTGTAAGTCTGTTTTTAATGATCGTGTGCTGGGTGGTTATTCATTGCTCATCAGGCTGTAACAGGCTGAGACACACTGCAACACTAGCGGGGCTGTCTCTCCTTCCCCGAACAGGACTTGCAGCTTTCCACTGTTTCAAATAAACTGAATTTTTACCTTATTTGGGAAAATTTATTGAAATATATTTCCATCATTATTGAATATTTTCCAAAATTTAGGAGATAATCTCTCTCGTTCGCTCATGTCCTTTTTTCACACACGCATGGGCGCGCACGCACACACACACACACACACACACACCAAGCCCATCATATCATTGTAGGCAGGAACACATATCAGCAGCAGGTATCAGAGCATTACCGCTATATGGATATTAGAGTGCTATTTATATTGGTATCCAGCCCCCAGGGGTATTGAGGTAATAATGCACCAGGTTCGACACGACGCACAACTTCCTGTTCCAGGCGTTCCGTCCAGCGCGTGAAACGACCTGGGTTTCCGTGGGGGGTGAGCGGGCTCTCACCAGCGGGCTCCGCAGGACGACTCTGCCGTGGATAATGGCGTTTGCGCCGGCGAGGCCCGTCGCCCGCGTGGCGATTTATCAGCCGCGCGTCACATGGGCCAGCCATCTACAGCACCGTGGGGAGATGAAGACACGCGCGGCATGAATGCTAAACATGATCCATACGTGATATTGTCACGCCGCAGCCTGATGCCGCGCGATATCTTCACTCGTTGTTGGGGGGTTGAGGCCCCTCTCGAGTGTGGGTGTAGGGGGGGACAGATGCCCCAACCTCACGAAGAAACATGCGATTACGATTGTGTGTTTCTTTTGCTGAGGAAGAATCAGTGTCGGACAGATTCTGGAAGGCTGCTTTACTTACTACATACGCATTGTTTTCCCTTGCACGCATAAAGAATCGGCACCTCACGACAAAGCGTGTTTTGAGACGAAGCGCGAGCCAACAGAAAGCAGAACTCTGGTTGATGCGTGTGTGTCCATGCACAGAAAGCCAACACACGTATGTGTATCTAAGCACTGCACAGAGGCAGACACGCTGACTTGTTGTGTACCACACTGTATAACACCGCATATGCGCGCATACACCGAGAAGCTAATTCACGCTTTGATAGTCACAGCATGTCCTCGGGTTCACTGTTAAGGAAAAAAAAAGTCTCTGTGCTCGGTTTCAATGTTCTGATTCACCAGCTGTGAGGTGTCAATCCAGACAGATGGAGTCAAATTCCATGGTGTTTCATAACAATGTTTTCTTGTCAATGAACTGAAACGTGCTTTGCAAAAAAATGGGTTTATGCAAGGCTGTTTTACAGTATGTGACTAAAATGAGCACACATCCCCTACATATTTGCTATGGCAAAACTTATTGAGAAAGCTATTGCTTAGAAACTTTACCGATTATATGTTGGGGCAAACACATACAAGTATATTGTCTTTTGTTTTTCATGCCTGTATAGAGAGTTCTTTATTCAAAATTCCCTTATTTTTTTGCTGCACATCCAATTTATGGTGACATTTCAAAATTTCGATTTTTATCATGACTATTTAATGGCTTCATAAACTACCATCCTCTAGCTTGCTTAGATCCTTTTTGCTGAGGATTGCTCAGTTGCTACCAATGGTGCTTTAATGCACTTTCTTTTAACCGCGTATCGATTTTCCTTTTTGGAAGTTTTCACTGGGTCCTCCAGCAATATGTATGTTGTACTAAATTATCCTTTACTGAGGCTTGAGCTGTGTGCCGCTCTCCAGTGGCAATGTTTTTTTGAGTAATATCATGAACCATGTGACCATGGAAAACTGAATTCCAGTTATGGTACCATGCGTCCAATGCCTGAATTAATGAAACACTCCCTAACTGTCATGCCTGTGAAAGCCGCATTATAACCATCCCTGGTAAATTCTGTGTTTGTAAGACAGCGTCTCTCTGTTCTGATCCGTGTTTAGTGAGATGGCCCCTAACTGTGCAGCCCTGTGTTCTCAGGACAGACCCCAACGTGCTGGTTCTCTCCACCTTGCAGGAGGAGCCTTTCGTGATGGTGTCGGAGAACGTCCTGGGTAAGCCGAAGAAGTACCAGGGGTTCTCCATCGATGTGCTTGACGCCCTCGCCAACTACCTGGGCTTCAAGTATGAGATCTACGTGGCGCCTGACCACAAGTATGGGAGCCAGCAGCCAGACGGGGTCTGGAACGGTCTGATTGGAGAGCTGGTCTTCAAGGTGAGAGACTCGGCAGTGACGTCATACACGGTTGTCACTAAAATGACGCACAAGTCTGCAATGGGATGCCACACCCTACACAACCTGTGCACCGATACAGTTGTGCATGGCAGTGCAGGAACAAATGCATAATGCATGCAATCATCCCATTGCTTTAAACAGATAGATAATTCTCTGGTCTCACCACGGTTGGAAGGAAGACCAATGTTGCCAAGCCAGTGCCAGTCTCAGATATCCATCCAGTGAAACTGAGTGTGTACAATAAGTGATAGGCAACAGTAAATAAAGAAACACCAGTATCAGTGCCCCGGCTAACTGCATGAGTGCACAGTGTTCAGTGAGGAAGCAATTCTCCATGCTTCGCGCTTCGCTGCAGTAGCGACGTTAGCCATTATCTCTAGAGCGCACAGCAATGCCGTCATTGGTTATTTATAATTGTTTTCATGTAAGGCATGAGCCACATTTATGCTGTACGTTCCAGATATATTATTACCATACTAACATTAATACCATGATAATGTCCTTTTATGTGTCACTTTAATCACGTGCCAATCTGGAATAGGGGCATTTTCTTCTGCGTTGCCATCTTTGAAGGCAAATATCGAAGCGGCCAGAAACATCCTGGAATACATTTTTCATGCATCGCTAAGCAAGGGTATTTGGATCTCCATCTGGCTTAGCATTATGATAAACCCTTATACGTATTCCCCATTGTCTCGTACCAAGCAACAACATTAAGCCAGAGATAACACATTCAGTCTGTGCATAAGATTTCACATGTAAACTGCTGACAAAACGCCAACTGACCTCCATTCCCACAAGCATCAAGTGCTCCAAGACTGCTGGTATACATGCAGAAAAAGCCACGCTTTCCATTTATTATGGAAATCACTAGTAACAGAGGTCAAAATACTAGTGAAATTTCCATCAGTGCAAAGACAAATTCATAACAACATCAGATTATCAGGAACCTTAGTAATTGTGAACACAGTTTAAAACAAACCTTGTTTGGGCTTCCATGCTTTGCTGATTTGATCAGTCACCATGCATCAGGGAATGTACGAGGCTAGCAATGCTAACAGTGCTAGCGTTTCTACAGCTCCATTGATTGTAAGTCAGAATTTTTAACATATGTGGTTTTTTTAACATCAGTGCGGTGGTAAGGAGAAAGGCTTGTAACTGACAGTGTAGGAGAAGCTACTTTGAAAGCATAGCTTTGCAAGCTACCAATTACTTCACACTGGAAGAAGTTGAACTGCAGCAAAGCTACCCTAGGGAGAAATCTAGTTTGGTTAACTAAAGCTACTTAGAAAAAGTAGAAAAAAACTACTTTGTGAAAAAATTATCAAATTGACAATGTACATGTGATACAAAATTATAACAAAATATAATACAAAAAAGTCACATGCCAGCAAAAAAAGCCACTCAATTGAGTTTATTGCAATTTAAGTGCCCACTTGTTCACAGGTCATACATAAACCAAAAAAATAAAATACTCCACTATTCACGGGAAAGAGCAAGGAATGTCAGCTTTTTATGACCCAAAATTGTTTGTAGTTTCAGTAATTAACTACACAAAAAATGTAAAAATGTAATTTAACTACTTGATTCACTATACAGATATGAATGTAGTTGAACTACCAGCAAGCTACTGCAAAATGTAGTTAAGCTACTAGTTTAATTACATGTAGTTCACTACTCCCCAACACTGGTAACTGAAAGGTTGCTGCTTCGATTCCCCACTGGGGCACTGTCGTTCTACTTTCGGGTAAGGTACTTAACCCACAATTGTCTCAGTAAATGTCCATCTGTATAAATGGATAAAACTGTAACCAACATAAGTGCTCCGGATAAGAGAATCTGATCAATGACAATAATGTAATGTAATGTAACACCTTGACCACAGGATGACCTTTTTGGACTTGATACATTTGACACAAAATGATAGCAGAATGCTGCCATTGGTTTTAGTCCTCATTCACATCAAAGCAATGGCCACATGTTGATGTGAAAGTGCTAATATTTTCCTAGAATGTTGTGCCGTATACACTTAGCTATCGAGAGATAACCAGTGCTGCTTTATATCCAGTAGGCAGAGGGTTATTTGCGGAATTAAAGCCATACTACACAAATGCAATGAGAGGCCAGAAACCAGAGGTTATTTTCAAATAGCATTTTACCAATATGTAGTTCATTAAACCTCTGTTTTTGCAGCCTCACTTTTTCTCTTTTAGCTGATGATGTCTGACCTTGAATGATCAGATACCACTGTGAGCAGACCATCCATGGCCATGACCATCCAAGTTAATATATTACACACCTCTTCTCTAGCACACTACACACAGTCCACACTGAGGCACAACCAACTAAGAATAAATACCCACAGCCTGCACTGATGCACTGTACCCCCATTGACACAATACACACAGTTTATGCTCAGACCATGCTACAGTCTAAGACACTACTCACTCTCAACACTGACACAACACAAAGCCTCTGCACTGAGGCTTTGCTTATAGTCTAGTCATTGCTGCAGTGTTTACACAGTTTTCACTCAAACAATGCGCGGCCAGTCCTCACTTAGATAATAATACAGCCAGAGACACAAGAGACAGCCGACACAAAAGTGCTTTCCACCTCCAGACAAGTGAAAGTGAAAGCTTTAAACAGCTGGAGGTCAGCAGAGCATTTTCAGGACCATTACCCTCCACCCCTCGCTGTTTTTTTCATTCCAGAACTCGTTACGTACTTTCCCAACGTGATGCTGTCGCCCACTGCTATCCCTATTGGAGATCTGCTTCTTAACATGCGCACGGTTAGGGGAATATGCACAACAGTTAGAGCTTATCTCCAATTCCAGAGGGATGGTGGCAGCCATGAAAAAAAAAAAATGAAAAAACTGCCTTGAATTACCCTCGGCTCTGCTCATTTTCCTCTCCTGAAGATTTCTGACATTGTTTTCCCTACAACCCAATCTCCTAACACTGCTATTATCATTATTTAAACCCTTGGACCTTTGAAGTCCTACCGAAATTATTTATTCATCTTCTTATGAGCGCTGCTGTTCATATCCTTTTTTAACCCTGAGTTCAAGGATATTTAGAGTAATAATAAAAAAATGAGAATGCCAAGGTCATGTTTTTCAATTTTGAATAAAACCCTTTACAGGAATAGATTTCTCATGTGCACCGCTGAAGGGAACACGTTGAAAGGCTCTCTTTGTAGCTATTGCCTTCCTTTATCAGTGAAGCACATGGAAGCGCTCTTTCTCTCTCTCTCTCTCTCTCTCTCTCCCTCTCTCTCTCCCTAACGCAGCAGGTGCAAACCCTGCTTTCCTAAATGAACCGTGTTCCCTCTGGAATGACATCAACATACTCACTCACCCCAGAAGGTCTCATTAGCTTGGAGTCACATGTGTCAAGCCTGCGAGTTTTAAGCCTGGACAGCACCCCCCCTCTCTAATGTAAATAGGGCTGTTAACATGTATCTTATTTCTAATCATCCGGTGTAAAAGCAGTTGGGTTACAGATTCATCTAATTGATAACAAGAGTGCCTCCAGGTCGCATGATGTTCCCTGCACTGGGTACGAGCTTCAGAAGCATGCCGATGCCGTCCGCGGCCGTCCAAACAAGCAGAGAAGTGGCACACTCACCAACCGCCCACTGGTGTCTCCCTGAGCCACTCAGAGCATGCTGGGAATTCTCTGTCCCGACATATTTTTCATATGCTGTGCAAGTGACAATTTCTGCCCGTTTAAGCATTTTGTTTCCTTACCAGACCGTGAAATTAGCCGATTTAGTCAACTGTGAATTAATTGTGTAGGGGTAAAGTAACATCAACGCTGCATACCGCGTATGAAGGAGCTCTTCCTGACTATTTCTTTTTTTGTTCCGTAAGCCTCACAGAAAACCAATTTGCTAGTGATAGGTCGGTGCCAATTTGTAAAATCATTATTTTTCTGGGGCTATGACCAGCTGTTCCCAGCTGTGGTGGCCATGCTTCGGGAAGCCACACAGAGTCTGATTACCATTAACACCGCATGTAAAAAGCTCCAGTGATTTAGTTAAGGATGTGGAGTAAATGAATTCACTCACATACATTTTTTGGCCCGGGCGACTGCAAAAAGCAAATTGTCATCAGTCGATTGGTGTCTCCAGTTCAGAAAGAACAGAAGGGTTTCTCGTTTCAATTAATCGGGAACCAAGAAAACAAGGGCTCTGAGCTCTGAGCTGGGGCCCGGTCCGGTGGAACGTGTTTCTGTGCGCAAGGTTGCCATTTGGAGACACTCGGGGGGCTGCGTGAAGTACCCTTGTCACTCGAGGCAATTAACGAGTGGGCCCCATTGGGGCGGGTGGCTCACGCCAAACTCAGGCAAAGAGGTCGTTCAGGGCCTGAGGGGAGCAGTCACCGGGGGATAATAGGAGCCTGGCAGAAAGTTGGGGGGGGGGGGGGGGGGGCACTGCGAAAAGGGACAAGCTCGCACTTTCGTATTCAGAGGGTAAGTGCTCACAGGCACTTACGATGTGAAAGGTCCTCCATCCATGAGGTACTCCTCGGGAACCTGCTTCCTGGAGCGGACTGCCGAATCCCATGCCCGTGCAGTGACACATCGGCAGAGACTGGCAGAGAACGCTCCGGAAGGTTAGCGTGGCGCCATGCAGCCCGAACCCTCAAACAACACCAAGCTGTCCTGACCTCGGCACTCACCAACCTCCTCAGTGACGCTGTGCTTTAAAAACGATGAGTTTTTGGTCCCTTTACTCTCCCTCTCGCAGTCTGATCAGCGTGCGCCGCTTCACCACAGGCATCAGAATAAGGGTCCACTGTTTGTTCCATACTCTCCTTACAGTCTACACTATGCATGCCCCTCCCATGCAGTGGCCACTCCATGGCCCTGGGTGAGGAGATTTATGTAGTGTACAGGGTGGGGGGAGGAGGGTGTGTCCACAGGTCAGACGGGCCGTGTGATTGGCCAATGGGCTCAGCACTCACAGCACAGCTGCACAGGCATCTCAAACCAAACAGCCTTCTGATTGTCTGTGGTGATTGGACTGGGGTAGACAAAGTGCATAAATGTGATTAGAGCACAGCCGCCATCGTTCTTCCACCTGTAAGCAGCTATGCCAGGCTAAGGTAATATCCTGGGGAGCTGCCACCAGAAGCAGGGCGCCCTGGAGAAATGGCGGCAAACAGGCAGGTCAGACTGCTAATGCCGTATGGGTGACCTTAATCACTTCCCTTTTAAGGCACTTCACTTGCCATCATGAGAAAATAGAACCCTGGGAAAGAATTTGGACGGATGGCCCAAGCATTTACCCCTCAGCCCTGCCAGGGCCGCTGACATGGCTCTGCGCATGGCAGGCCGGGCTAAAATGTTTCATTTTCAAATTCATTTAGACTTTTTCCAGGGAGATTAAGAATAATTTCAAGCTCCAGTTAGATAGACACCTGAAATTATAACTGCACGATAAACTGCTGGTAAATTTAAGGCAGTGCCCCCAGGAGCCTTTTAAAAAGGCTGGAGGAATAAAAAATAGAGCGGAGTAGAAATACTGCAAGGCAGCAGTGCTCATTGTTTTGTGGTGCCATTTTGC
Organism: Megalops cyprinoides; assembly: GCF_013368585.1. Lineage (NCBI taxonomy): Eukaryota > Metazoa > Chordata > Actinopteri > Elopiformes > Megalopidae > Megalops > Megalops cyprinoides. The sequence goes on from NC_050586.1 coordinate 40,072,263, forward strand.
ATGTGAAAGTTTTACTGATCTGTCTCCCCTACCCTGCTCCTCTCTTCCTGCGATACGGTGAATTGGGTGTCCCCAGGATAGTAAGAATAACCTCGAAAACCCTCTCTCTCTCTCTCCCTCTCTCCCTCCCTCCCGCTCTCTTCTCGTCCAGCGGGCGGACGTGGGCCTCTCGGCGCTGACCATCACCCCCGAGCGCGAGAGCGTGGTGGACTTCACCACGCGCTACATGGACTACTCGGTGGGCGTGCTGCTGCGCAAGGCCGAGCGCACGGTGGACATGTTCGCCTGCCTGGCGCCCTTCGACCTCTCGCTCTGGGCCTGCATCGCTGGCACCGTGCTGCTGGTGGGCATCCTGGTCTACTTGCTCAACTGGCTCAACCCGCCACGCCTGCCCATGGGCTCCGTCTCCTCCACCACCCTTTACAACTCCATGTGGTTCGTCTACGGCTCCTTCGTCCAGCAGGGTGAGTGGGCGGGGGGGGGGGGGGGGGGGTTGGGGTCAGGCAAGGGGAAGAGGTGGGGGGAAGCAGGAGCTCACTTTGTAAAGCTCTGGGTTTCTTTTTTTTGGGCCCCTGGCGTCACGAGCTCTCTGTACCCCCTCAGCAGGCTATGTGTTTTTTCGTCTTTCTGAAATCGCCGGCAAGGTAAAAACACTCAATCCATTGTAACACGAGGATGAGAGGGAGGGAGGGAGGGAGGGGGAAAGCGAGGGAGGGGGAGAAAAAGAAAAGACAGGAGAAGGACATTTGGAAAGAAGCAGGGGAATAAAGGTGAGATGGAAGGAGGCTTATGGAGGAAATGGACAGTTATTTTCATTGTTAAAGTGTTTGCAATTATTATTACATTAAACTGTCAATACGGTTCATTCATATGCTTTATTTGAATGTGGAAAAATACATGGACTTTACATTTTGGTTTCAGGAATCATTCATTTGTAAGAACTGCAGAATGGCTTACATGAATGAGATCCCTGCTGCTGCCCTCCTCAATAAGGAATTGTTTTTCTTTTAATCATCATTAGGATTATTGGTAATATAATTTGTTGTTCAAACTCTAATCATTAACGTACCCATCCTTCAAGCTAAATAGCTTAAGTGGTGATTTCATCTTCAGTCAAGAGGGACCTCAGCTCAATCTAGCAGTTGGAAGCACAGACACATATGCGTACACACACACAACACAAACATATCTACTCACACACACATACAAACACACACACATACACATACACTTGCATGCACGCGCACACACAAACACTCACACAACCCTGAAGGTCAGATTTTCTGCGAAAGCTCTGCGGGGGTCCTCCTTTTTTCCTCTCAGGGGGTGAGTTTGACTGAAAGCTCTTTAACTCTGACGCAGCGTTGGAGACAGACGTTGTGGGTCTAAATAAATACACGGACTGCGTGTTTCGCTTTAGTTATGGCGATTTAGTGATGAGGCTGTTGACAAAAATCAAAAGCATTCAGGGCTTTTGTTTCCTTCTGATGTGTATCATGCAGCACAGTGGGCAGAAATAAGCAGCTTTCACAGAGACAAGTGGAAAAAGGCTACGTGGTTTGAATGGTTTTGGTTGTGGATTTTGGCCTGACCCACTTTTATTACAATTAGATGGAGATGCGGGACTCGCTGGTCCTTTGACTGCAGGGCAAATCCAAATAATACCTACCTGTTTCCATTCATCTTTGAGCAATTAATTTCGGCTCCTCGGTTGACACTACATCCAAGCACTTCTTGTCCTTTTTGGCAGTTCTGTTGAAAGCATCACCTGTTCATGACCTGCACGGTAATGCTATTCTTATTGCGGCAGAGTCACTGAAAATAAGGCAGCACCTCCCAGGGAACAATATGAACAAGAACGGCTCATTTTCAGCACAGACACATACATAAGAAGCCACACTGCTCATCCGTCCTCAACTGTTAACGATTAATTAATACAATTAATTACGGACATCAGTTTGAATTCTCGCACCTGAATCATTAAGCGCTGTGATCATTAGTCAATGGCACTAAACACCACGGGCGATCAATAATGTCAATTATCAAAGTAATATTGATTAAAATGCAGCAGAGCATTTTCTTTCCTCATACAGAAACAATGATCATTTGTTTGCTTGAATCTGACCTCTGTACACACTGCTATTTGGTGCACTCTGATATTTCATGCACACCTAATGATAGCAGCAGTACATAATGCACATTGATCTTTTTTAGTTTAAATGTGTCTTTTAAATCTGCGCGGCTTTTTGTGGGCTGCAATATTCCTGTGCATAAATGTATCAAATTATTTGAAGAAGAAGTGCATGGCATTGAATCTTGCCGATCTCCCATCGGCAGGGGCCTGTATCGTTTCCTGCATTATCTCCCGGGCCGCCGCGTATCGATGCGAGTATTGAATGGCTGTTAAGCCAAGGTCTCCACGCTCCCGGCCTCCCGTGGCATCGGCATGATTTAGCAGGCAATTTAGCAGATTCTGCCGTGGCTGAGTGTAAGCCAGAGAGCCTCCTCAAGATGAGGAGATAGGGAGGGTGCGAAGGTAGAGGAAGCGTGGGGTTGGAAGTGCAAGGGCAGGGGGATGTGTGATAACAGACGGGGCGTGGGGGGTGGGGGGAGGGGTGGTATGTTAAGTAATCCGATCGCTGTGTATTTACAGAGGAGGTCGAAGTGTCGGGTCAAGTCCCATGACCTCAGCTCTAGCTACTCCACCGTAGTCCTCCTACTGGAAGAAGCTCGGTGATGAATGAGGCATGGATTTGGCTCCAGGTTACAGGGATGCAGGAGTGGATGTGGGTGGAGGGGTGGAGCCGGTGCATGGGGGGGTAGTGGGCATGGCTAAGGGAAGCTTGAGGCAGACATGAAACCGGGGGCACGACTGACGCAGGGGACTTTGAGACAGAGGCCATTGAGCTTATGGTCATTCGCCAGCTGCATCGTCTCTGAGCAATGGTCGGGTGACGCTTTTCCTGCAGATTCTATTGATGCTTTCTTAATTACCGTGACTTCGTTAATTAATGCAAGCACGAGTGGAATTAAAAACCTGGAACACGGACGTCTTAATCGTGCTCAGAGACCGGTGTTTGTTAAGCGGGAACAGAGCTGGAGCACCTGACGTTTGTCTGCTTTTTTCTGCTCCGCGTCCAGACACCCAAATAAAGTAGACGCTGGCGAAGACGCGGCATCGCGGTGTGCGTCTGTCGCCATCGCTCCCCCCGGGGATGCGTGCGATTTCTTCATTACCGCTTCATCCGCCCTCTCCCGCTAATTTACGATGCTGTCGGCGGGAGAGCGCAAGGGCCGTGGGCCAGATAGACAAGGGGGGGCAGGATGAGGGCGGTGGCGGAGAGAAGCGAGAGGGAGTGTGATGTTTTGGGGGGGGGGGGGGGGGGGTCTGCAGTCGGCACGCTGCCTGCTCTCACCATTTCTCGATGAGATCTCACTCCGTGGGACGCCATCGCTGAGCACTGTGGGTGCTTTGTTCTCCCCCCTCTAGACACGCATGCTGCACCACTAAAGACCTGGAGACATGCCCCACGGTGCAGCGAAACTGTCTCAACAGTCTCAACAGCCCTAACCCCCCCACACCGCGAGCACTGCTCTGTGCCTTTCCCCTGCTAGGTGTATACTGTGGGACTCGCCGGTTGGGTAGCACACCTGGCCTGCACTGATTTCATTGTGTTGGAAGTCTGCTAAGTTTGTAACTACGCTAACTTTGTTTTGAAAGGAGGCAGTAAGACTTGGGTAGGCATTGGCTTATATAAGGTGTATCACAGGGTTGCAGGTGTTGTTCTATTTTTCACCACAGAAAAAAAAGATAGAAATACTAGAGCTGTGGGCTACAACCTCAACCTCCATGGTTTGGAACTGGTCAGGTCCAGAGGGCTGTAGACGGTAGAGGTATAACCTGTGCTTTTCTGTTGTGTTGTGAACTGAATGAGAGCTTATGGTCTGGTGTTGGCTAAGCTAACTGTGTGGTAACATTGCATTAGTTAAGCTCTGAAGCTCTCGGGATAGTGAAAATGTTACAGGACATTTTTGATAACATTTTATGAAGTGTGGCTGTTGAGTAAGCCATTGAATGATTGCACACGTGTCCAAACCACTTTAATATGTAATATGTTTTCTTTTGTAAAATGTTTGTCTTATCAGTTCTAGCACAAAAGCTGTAGCTTTACATTAATCACAGAAAGCACAGGTAGCTGCAATGTACTGTAGACCTAGTACATATATAAATTCTATACAAATACGGTATACAGATTCTAACCACTCAAGACTGATGCAACATATAACTAACTTTTCTTTTACTTCATTTAACATGCCTTCAGAAGTCCATACTTTGTCTTCACATTGTGTAGTCTATACAGTTGACATCTCTTTCTCTTCATAGGCTTGTGTCCGACTACAACAATGTCAGCCAAGCCCAGCAAGGCCTCACCGTGGCCTGGCTTTGCACGGTTCTTTCAGTGAAAAGGGGCTATCACAGATCAGGGGTGCTGCTACGACACCCCCCAGCCAAGCCCCCCTCACACATGGTCGCATGCTCTCACAACCTGACCGGGCTGAGGCACAGGTTGCTGTCATCTCTTTCATCTTCACTTATCGGCTCCTTCGCTCTGCTTTTTTATCAGGGCTCTCAGAGATGGCTCTCAACCCCCGCCCCCCCCAAAAAATCCCCCCCGCAGCCCCGTCACACACTCTTGCAGGCGAAGCCGCTAACACCATCATTTTTTCCCCTCCTCTGGTTTTTGGAGACCGGTGCTGGGGAGGGACCTTTGGTCTGGCTTTGAAGAGGTTTTTTTTTTTTTTTTTTTCGAGGGGCCCTTACAGTAGAAGTTAAAAAAAAGCCCTTGGTGCTGAGTTTGTGCTGGCCCTCGCTCTTATCGCTGACACACAGAGGCCTTGGCACCCCGGTCTCCCAGCGAGTCGGGGATTTGCTCCCGCTCCGCCATTAGCGTTTAATCTGAGCGGCCATGAGCAGAGAGCGCCATGCGCTCTGCCTGCGGGGCCCCTCCTCCCGCTCCCTGCACACCTAGGGCACAGCGTGTCCCGTTTATCAGGGCAGGAGAGTGTCAGAGAGAAGGAGCTCCCGTCACCGCTTCGGTCAACACTCGTGCGCTGAGCCATGCAGAGGCACAGCGACATTGGAGAGGCCGTCGCGGTAGCCAGCGAACCCCCCCCCCCCCCCCTCCGGGTTTGTTCTGTGGAAAAATAACACCCAGGGAAAGGATTTGGTCGTACATCTTGCACCAGTCGTTTATAAATCTGCCTCAGAAGGGCCGTCAGCCCGGCACGGGGCGCGATGCGTCCGGCTAAACTCTTTCCCTGGGGTTCGTTTTCAATTACCGGCTGACTTTTTTCCAGAAAACACAATCAATTTCCGGTTCCAGGTGGAAACGGGCCACGTTATATGCAAGTCGTTCACCGGGGTTTTTAGAGTCGGGTGCAGACACAGGCACACACGCACAATTCTCCATCACCTTTCATCCGGAACTGGCATGGCACTTTTCCGAGTAATTGGGGAAGAAATATTGTATGTTGTAAGAGCTGGTCGCACATGTGAATCAGACAGCGAAATGCGTGTGAGAAACAGAAACAATGTTGTCATGGGGGTTGCACAGGGTGGTGTGGTGTGGTGTGGTGTGAAGTGGGGGGGGGGGCACGTCTAATTTCCCAGGGTAGAGGGTCGAGTTGCAGACCAAGCACAAGATTAGCGATTTCCAGCTTCACCTTGCCTTTCTCTTCTGATTAGCGAGGGCTCTTGGATGGAAAGAGCCCGCGGAATGTGGCGGCACTGGGAGTGTTCCGGAACAACCGACCGGCAGAGTAATTACAGCTGACAGATCAGCTGTTCCCGGGTAATTCCGATTCCCAGCATGCTCTAGGGCCCTGGCAACCCTGCCGCTAATCTCCCTCACTGTCTCTGAGCCTGTTGTGTTGGGACGCTAATGGTGATAGGCACACGGGGCAAGGGCTAGGGGGGAATGGCCACCCCCCCACACCCTCCTTCCTTAATGAACCGTCTCGGCACAGACAACTTATTTGTTGAACCTAACAGAGGAGGGTGGGGGGGAGGGAGAACACTTGAAAGAGCTCTGAAGATGATTATAATCTGTTGGTTTATCTTCCTTTTTCTTAGAGAGGGACATCACAGAGACAGAGCTTGATGTAAAAACAGCATGTAGTTTCCATAAGCCATCAGCAGCGGGGAAAAGGAAAGAAACAAGAAACGGTGCCGTGCTATTACAGCTGTCAGCTACAGAAATGCCATTCGCATTTCCCTCTCCCCAGTCTGACACTTCTTATACCTCGCAGCTGCCCAGCAACCCAGACGATTGATCTGATTTGCAGTGTGGTGTAACAGGCAGGTTACAAGTCTGAGTCCTGGTTTGAGCAATGATGTTTTCCCCTTCAACCTGAGCTCCTTCCATTTGTGCAAACAAATAATATGAGAAACGGAAATTGTCGTGGATAAGGACCTGTGTTTAGAGCAGAAGCTCTTTAATTGGGCAGAGAGCTGGAAATGAAGTTTGATGCCAACACAGTGTATGTTAACTGTGCATGTTTGAAATAAGAATTTACGGCATTGGTATTGATGAAGGGGACCCAGCTTTAACAGGAACTGGACGTTGTGCTGTGGCAGTAAATAAGGGCTGACATGATGCAGAGGCATATTGCAGAAAGTATGGACTGCAGATCTAGCAAGGTAATATCAAGGTTCTACAACGCCTTAGTTAGATGACATTGCAATTACTTTGCCCATCGTTGGTTAGCACACTATAAAGTAATTCCAGGAGCTCTGGAAAAAGTACAGAGAAGAGCAACAGGCTCTGGCCCTGGATACTAAACAGGTTTACAGAGACATAAAGGACTCGATCTCTTTATTCTCAATAAAAGGAGATTCAGAGGTGATTTGAGTGAAGTCTTTAAAATCTTAAAAAGGTTTATCAAGGGAGATCATTGAAAATACTTCATGCTGAGAACTGAGGATAGAACAAAAGGGTATGGGGGAAATTAGACTAAAGCAAATTTCACACTGACACCAGAATGTTTTTCTCCACATAGAGAGTTTTGAGTTCATGAAAAAGCTGACCAGCATTTGTAGGTGAGTCAGAAACCCTTGGATCCTTCAGGACATCATTAGGCTCAGTTTTAATATAGACATGTAGTTATATTAATGCACTTACTGTTATTACCACCACTACTACAACTATGATGATGATTATTATTATTATTATTATTATTATTATTATTATTATTATAGTTGTTGTGTTGTGCTCAAAAACACTTGTAATCAGTATTTAATATAGCCTATATTATAGGCTATATTATATAGCCTATTTATATAATGCCTAGGTGGAGCTGTGCAGGATATAGCTGAACTAGACAAACATTGCCTGTATATTATTATACAGTTTACATTTTGTCACTTAGCAGATGCTCTTATACACAGTGGCATGCGGGATGTGAGTACATATTATGTTACATTTACAGCTATGACATCCAGCACGCCCATACTGAGAACGACTCCCAAAGTCAAGCACGGAGCGTATCCAACAAAATGGAACGAAACGATACAACACAGCAGAATCCCAGCACATACCCTGAAGTAAAGCTTCCACATGGAATGAATGGGATTAGATGCACATAGTTAATTAACAATCACAATAGGAAATGATAGCGCGACAGGATCTCCCCAGTGGCCTCCTTCGGCGGATTCCAGTAGAGCCCCTCGTGTTTGTATGACTGAGTCTTCATAATTGTTGAACTGCATTTTATAAAATAAAAAGTATTACAAATACAAAAAAATATTACACCAATTTTAATTGTTCAAGACAGTGACTATATACACCAATGTGATTATGTTCTTGGAGCTCATATGGAAAATCATGTTTTTCGGGGGGTTTCAGTTTACAGAATGTCACCTAATCAAGCATTGCTGGTACAAAAGAAGAAAATAATTGACTAGTTACAACATATAGGCAAAAGAACAGAAAAACCAGGGACCATAGCAACCGCAACTATTTTCCCTTGGCTGACATCATATTGAAGCTGAGCTACATTTTTTTTTTCCTTTCTCTTTTGTACGTTTGAACTCAGTGACACATCTGTGCAAGATACTGTGCCACCTATCTGAAAACAGCTATCCGTGCAATGAGATATATTCACTATATTACAGAGAAACAATGCAGATCAAGATCATTCACACTGGAATCAACCTGGCTTGGTGGCAGAAAGGTGCCAATACCTGCTATTCAAAAATCCGTCCCTTCTTAGCAAGTTCAGATAATGCAGGTCTTGGCTCTGAAGTAACAGAGGCCAAACGAGGCACGGCTTCTATTGTAGGTTTGAGCTTCTTCTGCTGGTTCAGTATAGATGGGTTGAGGAATGAGCAAGAAAGGGTACAGAAAAAACTGGTTAAATAATGAATGGCCCTCCAAAACCTCAGCTCCTTTCAAACCATGGCATACTAAAGGGAGCCCGTCATTGGCAGTCATCGAAAGCCAGGCGCAATCACAATGGATTCCTCAGGTATTGATTCTGAGGACAGGGGGCAAGGCCCTGGCGGCCGAAAGGCTCCAGCATTGCTTTGATGCATAATGTATGCATTCAGTGTGCGACACGGTGTGGGCAGATGTATCCTCAGCCGAGACGGCATTCGGAGGGTGGGGGTGAGGCTCGCCTTACAGGTGTGCGGGTCCGGTGAGAATAGTCTTTTCTTCTCAGAGCTGCGACCCGCTCAAAGGGCGGCTGTCATCCCCACGCCGGACTGCAAAGCTTGACTGACAGTGCCGCTGATCTGTGATCTGCTGAGCCTTGGAAGTGTGTGTGTATGTGTATGCGCGCTTTAAAAGCACTGAAGGCGAAAATGTGCGAATACACATTGACTCCTCCGCTTACCAGAATCTGTGTGTTGCCAAACTGTTTTCGCCTCACCAAAACAGTTCTATTTCATTGTGGTGTTTAGACCTAGATCCAGCTAGACCCCAAATTACAGCCTCCAGACTCGCAAGCAAAAATGAGATGCAATAAGGATTTATTACAGTCTTGATATATGGCCAGGGAAATACAGTACAAAACAGAAAAAATCTAAACATAACAGGGATGAAGGGAAGAAAAAATCACCAGTGAAAAAGTGACAAGAACGACTGTGTTTATAACTGGCTCCTAAATGAAGAGGCATGAGAGAACACCTCTACGCCCATACAGAAACCCGCAGAGAAGTGACGAGCAGGAGGGACCATCGGCGAGGGTTGGTCTGCAAATGGTGCGTCCATTTCCCTGGGATTTTCCGTCCTTTATAGCCGGCTCCAGCCGGAAGCAGCAGAGCAGCTGAGCGCTACATGAATAGCAGGTGCCTCATCGTGTGGTGCCCTGCAGTTTCTACAGCTGCAGAGTAGAGACCCTCTACCCATGATGCCAATGTGGGGGTGGACCATTTCCCTGTCTCCCCTGATCAGGCAGACAAGGTTCATTCCTTTGATCTTACTCATTTCCACATTATACAAAACAAGGTTTCCCCACAGTGGAGACCCAGGATGCACCCCTGCTTTTTGAGTAAAGAGTTTAATTACAGTTCCCCCTTTGTGCTTAATGATGTTGCCAAACTAGGATCAGGTGTGAGCACAAAATAGGACTCCAAAAAGGAGGAAGGATTGTCTCTTGTCTTTTTTTATTTCAGTTGTGGAGTAATTTTTCTTCTTTTTTACTTCTATTTACAACTGGGCACATAACCAGAAGATTGTAAGTTCAATTCCCATGGGTAACGCTACAATTGCACTCCAAAGCAAGATATTTAAAGTTTATAGCATTTAATATACAATATCCAGCTACATATGTTGATGATAAGTCATGGTGAGAAAGGTCCTCTGTCAAGAAAATAAATAATGTAATGTACTAGTTTGCACAAGTTTCTGAAACACTGCACTTCCATTGTGGCTGTCAAGATTAGATGCTATTATAACATACAGGAGTTATGCAAGTTTCATGCATTATGAAATTATTGATGTAGAATAAGCAGATCCCTTTTTCGTAATACTGGCGTTATCCTTTTTAGGCAACTTGCATATCCCAGGTAGCTGCTGTCAATAAGCATGAATTGATTTCTTCCCTAGTACACATTTTTTAATCTATAGACCAACTGACCTTAACAACAGTACTGCTGCAACTAAACCTTTTTAGTAGGACATCTCAGTGGGACCTGTTATTTTTTGAAAATAAATAAATAGTCTTCACAGCCAAATTTGTTAAGTAATTTTAGATTTATTTGTACAGTAGGACAAGGAGCAAACAGATGTTTAAGCACAAGAGTTAAACGGATCTGTTTATGGCCAGCATTAAGCTGGAGGTTTATGGTGAAGACTGAAGGCTGAGGGTCAAGTGCATGTTTTAGCCCCTCCCCCTCAGAGACAAGGCAGTGAATGGACATCCGGGAGAACAGAGTAGCTGCGCATTATTCACAGTTGGAGGTCAGCTGTCATCACGTCAGACAGCGGCAATTCATTCATTTTTATTTATTTTTTATTAGCATTCTGATTTATGGAACCTTTTTTTGGCCGCGGTCAGAACACAGGTCTCAAAAACAAGACCCCGGCGAGATTGCCTGGCGGTGCCGCAAAGCATTCATGCCTGGGGCCCATTGAGCTGGTACTGTATTGAATCCACTTTGTGATCATCCTGGCCTGTTTGCAATAACCACCGCGTTCTTGTTCATTATGCATTTAGGAAAGATATATACGCGATTGACACAAATGACACGCCATGATGGAATAATAAGAAACGAGGAGTCAGACCCTTCCAGAATTAATTCCCAGAGTCCTCAAGTCTTTGGGCTGACAGAGCCCCAGATAAAATGAATATGAAAAATTGATAGTGACACCACTTAAATTAAATATTAACGGCTTTTACGAAATTACAGTGCGGGCAGGGGGTTGAGGGAGCTAATACGCAGAGGATTTCTGCTGTGATACAGCTGATTCGAGCAGCTCTACACCAGACGGTGTGTCCCCTGCACCGGGCCAGCCCTAACGCGCAATGAGCCGCGACGGATCGTGGGGGATTTTGGGAGAGGAATAGAAATGAGGTGATCATGAATAAGAGCAGCAGGTACATCCAGATGTGTTGGGAATCTGTGTTATGTTTATGATTATGATAATGGTGGTGACTGTTATGAAGATGACGCTTATAATGATGGTTGTTGTTATCATAATGATTATTGTTGCTTTTGTTAGTATTTAGCAGACACTTATATAAGGCAGCTCAGAGAGTTACATACACTCAGTGCAGCCTACACAGTACAATAAACCACTTAACCATTCCAACTTACTGTAGAGTTTAACAGGTGCGGTTTTAGTTTATAACGCAACAGTTCTCAAACTGAAACAGTTTAATTAGTGCCTGCAATGCCTGAAAGCGAGTGGTGAGGAATCGAGAGTACTGTTGTAGCAGCGTTGCAATTATACGAGAACAATCATACACCTACATGCATGAGCTGGCAAGGGGGGGGGGGAAACCAGAGAGTAAATCCAGGTGGGCTGCGCTTTTCTGTAGTCAGAAAAGCTGGGAGACCTGGGTTGAACTGGGCCAAGCGAGGATTCATGGCCAGGGGTGCGAGTGAGGAACGGGAGGGCTTGTCATCTTCCTCTCCTCCTCCGTGTACCTTCCTCAATTTCCCTGCTTGCGGATTCACGGTGGGATTAGAGCTGCCCGTCAGATTTAGCCGCGTACTGTAGGCATGATATTGAGTCATTTTCGCGTGGCGATATGCCACGTTGGGGGCATTGCTTGGTTACAGTAAAATTATATACACGTTTCTTGCAACAACTGTAATGCGATGTCCATAAATAAAATAAACTGGAGTCATTAAATAGCATTTCTAGTTCTGCAGCAACAGTAGCAGTTTCTATAAACTACTCTAAAAATGGGCATGAATGGTTTACTGACTTTTTTACTCATTTTTGCATAACTATGCCATGGGGATGACATTGCTTGATTACAGTAATATTATATGCATATACTTCAAAAACTGTAATGATGTCCATGAGTTTTACTAAAAAGAGTAATCAAATAACACTGCAGCAGCAGACATTCCTGTAATCTGAAATACTACAAAGTTTACCAACTTTCACTTTTTTCCCATTGCAGTCATTTGGTTGTAGTTCTTATCTTATGTTTGAAGTACATTTACGTCAACTATACCTTGTCTGGAATGAATCCTTAGCTAGGATGATCATTTTTTGTGTAGTGCTCAGATGCTTTTTTTTTATATAAGATTTGGGGCTGTATTCCTGGCAAACACTAAAACTGTAATACCTGGGCAGTAGGTGCAAATTGAATAAAACTGAGGGGCTGAGGCTGAGGGTTTTGCTCCCTTCTATGTGGCATTTATATACATATACTGTATATATATCCAAATAGATTAGATTAGTATGATCACTGTCATCTTTATCTAACCTGAATGTTTTCTTGTTACTGTATTAGGAATAGGTCTGTATTTACATGCAGTCTGCACGTACCCAATTACAGTATAACATGCTTTACCTGGGTAATTAGCGATAACATCACAACATTCTCTAACGCCAGCCTAGAGAATGAACGTAATGTGGAATGCCTAATATAAAGGTAATTTCTAAATGAACTGTAATAAATTACAGTAACAGAACTAAAAGCTATATGTGTTGTAATACAGAGTTACTGATGGGTCATAATATTACACTAATGTGTTATGGAGGTGCCACCAAACTCCCAACACTGCCTGTGTGCAGTGTAAGTTTGAGTTAGCTATACATTACATGGTATTTAACTTTACCAAGTTTGAACCAACAGCACATTCACCCAGATGCTGTTTCTCTGTAGCTGTGTGAGCAATCGGAAGAGTAGGCGCATAATTGTGTTCATTTGTTACTGAAAGTCTCTCGATGCATTCTTTACCGTTATGAACCCCAAATTAGTATGAAACGTTATTGCAACTGGGAACGAAAAACAAAAACAGCCAGACAATTACAGATTTTGCTGACTCATTCGTTTTCCTCGGAAGTGAAGGAAATTTTGCTGAAGTGGTCAAAAGGGAAATAATTTTTTTCTGTAAAACACGGGGTCTTCAAGTGATTCTGTCACAGCCTGGCAATGCCCTTGTTCCATTCCACTAATAATTATTTATTATTTATTAAATTATAATTTATCTGCATGTAAGTCCCTCTGCAGACGCTGTGGTGCGTCAGATAGAAGACCCCAGCGTGAGTAAAATATTGAAGAAAGAAATATGTGTTGACACAGCGGTCTTTGTTAATAACAGACACGTTTGTTACACCAAAGCATAAAATCAAGTGAAATTGCAAGGTCTTGTGTGAAGGTTAGCGCCAATAGCGGTATGGATGACACAGCTGACAGCAATGCTGATGGCAAATTCATTGGTGATATGAACTGATGACAGTGATATGAATGGCCATCTAGTGAGTGAAACATACAACCAAACATCTATCCAATATAACTGTTATTTGGTAACACAAAGACAAAAGAGCAATTTTCCATCTTTGACTGGTGTACAATGTTCATTCTACAAGTAAAAAACAGTTTATGTTTCTTCTTTCTTCAGTTGTTATTAAATCAATATCCTGTGAGATACTTTAATTTTAGCTGACCAGATGCCTCAGATATTAACTTCTGGTAGATAAAAAGGTCAAGACCTTGCTCATCAGGTGAAAAGTTTAGCTAACTTTTTTTTAGCTTTACTTGTGCTGATGTAAAGTGGTGTCTCTCATGCTAGCACACACAACTCCAAATGAAGCTCCAGTCAAGTCATCATATAGAAAAGATTTTACATCTTTCATAAGCTGACATTTCTCTCCTTCTTAATAATATTGGCTTATCCTTGAAAGGAGGAAAAAATGCTACACATGGATATAGGGCAAGCCATTATTCCTAGGCCAAACATCGAGGTTTCTGATAACCCAATCAAGGCCATTGCCTAGGCAACATGAAGCAAGCTATGTAATACGTGGAGACTGTATTTTGTGGGGGGGTTTCTTTGGCACTGAAATGTGGCAAAGGATATTCAATTCTGTGTTTTTCAGAAGTACAGTCCCCTATGTGGCAAAGAACTTCCATCTTAGGAACTTTTAATGGAGCAAAATGGGACTTTTGGGACTCTGGGACTCTGTTAATCAAAAGGGAGTCCTCAGGACTTCAACATGTATTTTCCTTTATGTTGGCTCAGGACAAAGTTTCTTGGACCCCCCACAACATATTGCACTGTAGAATAGAAACATGCGACTTCATACATATTATATGATGCTCTCATATGCTAGCCCTACACATCACATGTGCCTCTGTTCTACCCCTGAGCTACTTTATTTCTAGGCTGTTGTCTCCATGGAAACATATAAGAACAGATACAAATGAACATCACACATGGTAAGGGAGGAAGTTGTGCTGTCTGTCTTATATGACTTAAAGTATGTATGTGTGTATGTGTGTGTGTGTGTGTGTGTGTGTGTGTGTGTGTCCTGTTTGGAGAAGTGTTCAGGAGTTTTTAGTAAGCTCATGCCAAGTCAGTAGTTCTTAAAGAGCTATAGCCAACCATACACCACTCTGGATGTCTTAAAGAAAATGTGCCATGCTCAAGTACTGTTTGCTAGGACCAGACATAATGTAAGCAAGCTGACACTGGATGCCGGTGCTTCATACTAAAAAGACATGTTCACAAGTCAGTGACCCGCTAGGTTTGTATAACTTCCCTTTATGGATATTTATTTTTAAAGATGGTAGTTGAAGTTGGAACCATTTACTGCTGTGTTTGTGAGAGAGAAAGAGGGGGAGGGAGAATGACACAGAAAGTGAGAGGCCAAGCAAGTGACAGACGGACTGGCAGGCACAAAATCACAGAAGTCTGTTTTCTCCACTGTAAAACTTTCAGGGACACCTGAACCAGTAGGGCATGTGACAATTACTTACATATCATACTTAAAAAATCTGTTAGCACCACTGTCTAAACTCTTATGTGGTCCTGAGAGTAGGGTCCAGAGTAAAGTCAATTGCCTCTCGTCCTCTGTCTGCCAACGTGAACTGGCGTGAGAATCCAGGCATCTGAAGCCATAATCTGTTGCAGTGGAAATTTTTAGAATATTTTTGAGTCACACAATAGGCGGAGTCCATGCATGTTCTACTAAGGGGGTGTTCTGTTTAAACTTTAAAATTTAAGTATGTATTCACTGGAATGAGGGGAAGTGTACAGTCACAGGGAGTCTGTGCCAAGTGTCCATGGCCATTTTGACCACAGCTATGACCTGTCCCAGAAACCTCTTTGATGAGCACAGCTGAGGATTATGACAGCTGGCCAGGAGCTGGCTCAAAAACCCGGTTATAAGGTTCATGTAGCAATTATATTCCTATCTCGAGACAGCGTAAAAAACTCTTTTTGGTAGCAGTAATTTAGCTGACTTCTCGGTGTAAAACGGGAGTAATCTTTCACAAAACAGCCTTGTGTGAATATCTTCAAATGCCCAGACTTCAGCTAATTATTGTCTAATTTGAATTTCAATCTTTTAATTGGTTCGCTCTGTAAAACCCTGCTCACTTTCACGTGTGAATCATCCGGCCGCGCGTCAGCGCTCCCTCAGGAAGCAACGCACGCACGCTTTTAAGTTCGGAGCTGTTCAGGGCTTTTACGAGGTTGTAGTGTTGATCAAATCTGAGCAGTACCTATTGTTTGTGATGTTTTGATTACATCGATCACAGCGTCCTGTTGAGGTGTGCACCTTATGAAATATAGTTCTGAGTTCATTTGTCTCTTTATGGGTGTCAGAAGAACTGTGTGTGTGCTTATATTTTGTTTTGTGTAGTGTGTGTGTGTGTGTGTGTGTGTGTGTGTGTGTGAAGCCTGCAGGCAGTGCTTAATAGTGAAAAGTACCATACGCTGTCTCCATTGTAATGAAGAAAAAAAACTTGTTCCTCTATTCACCTCCAGTCCTTCTGGGCTTCAGTGTGCTGGCATGATCTGAATCTCCAAGCGCCTGACGGAAGCCATTGGACCAGTCTCAAATTGATTTGCGGCGATACCATCTCAGAAAAGGCAGGTTATCTTTAAAAAATAATTTGCTTTGCGGGGTGCAAAAATGGTTTCATACCGAACGAGACAAGAAGGCAACGTCTCCTTACCGTTTTCTTTATATGCGGTGTGAATTGAACAAGCAGATATTACAACACAACATTCATTTCCTTTCTCCAGCGCATTACTTCCTGAAGAGGCAAGGTCTGATGAAAGCAATAACTCTCGAGGCTAGAGACGCCCTGACACGTTTAACGGGGAATAGATTGCCTCACATATGAATCACTGCCTCACTGTTCAAACACCGGCATTCCTCTGCTCAAACACCAGCATTCCTCTGCTCACCTCCCCGCGCCTGCCTCAGTAACTGCGGCTGCCGGGATCGCCACTGACCGCCCGTCGTTCAGTCCACAATTTAATAAATCCATTTGATCTAATCTATCCGTAACCTCAAGGACTGAATGACACACATGTATTGCGGTCCAACATCTATTTGTTTTCTATTGCTGCTGTAATTTATATGAAGATGTGTTCCGGGAGGCACGCATAGAATGGACAGCGGCTTCGACGGCAGTCCCGTTCCCAGTAACTCGACAAACACGGCTCGTCCCTGTGGATGGGGGGAGCGCGCTGATCAAGTTCCCCATCCCTCTCCTTTTTTTGTGTTGACGTTTCGCGCCCTCGACCAGCTCTGCCGTACACCGCAACTGAATTTGCTGGGCTCCCCCCACCCTCCGCCGCCACCGCCACCACCGCCACCCCCCAAGGCGGCTGCAGCTAAAGAGATCTCCTCTGAATGTTTGCATTTATTTATTTTTATTTTGATGATTTATTGCGTTCAAATTTCCAGGGTGGCTGCGTGGTGAGATAGCACTTTGAGAGCGAGGCTGGGCTTCAAAGCATAAACTGTATGCAAATTGACGGCATTATTTGCCAGCTAGCCTCATAATGGGATACTTGATGGGCTGAATAAATTGCAGTCACACGGAACCGGGGGCTGGCGCCGCACCAGGAATATAAAGGTGACGCACAGAGGGAGCCACACTACCCGACACAGCCGCGGCACTTTTCCGTAAGTTATTTATCGCCGGGGCGCTCTTGGAAAGAAAGAAATTAAATAAATAAAACTAACAGCACTCATCAGAAACTACAATCTCAGGCTCTGAAGGTGCCTCGGAGATTTAAAGCTTTACAAGGTACCCACGTATAAACCTTTGAATGTTCTGCGCCAGTAGCTTCAAAGCACTTATTTGAAGTTGCTTTAACTGCTGAGTGCCGGAGAATTGGAGTGGGTAGAGATTTGGCGTGTGTCGGAGGCGCCCGGCGACTGTGGCTTCCATATTTTATTAATTCGCCGCTCTCTTTTGTCCTACCCCCTGTTCCTCTCTGTCACAGACGCAACACGTTTCCCGTCGAGTGAGATTTAATTTTCTGTAAAAACAAAAAACAGTGCTCAGGTGTACAACATCATCTTTGGACCTCTGTAAAATGGTGTAACCGCTATAACGTAATTATATCGTTTTTCACCGTTTCTCCGAAACAGGGAGCCCAGTGTTGGTCCTGGAGGGCCGTCTTAAGCGGGTCTGGTTGCTTGAAATGCCTAACAGTCTCCAAGATAGGAGGAACGGTTAAATCCCTCTAAGTATGACAGCAATTAGTGGAGTCTAGTGCTTAATTGCTCCACTGGCATAGAAACCTTCTCACATGTGACCCTCCATGAACAAAATTGGCATCTCTTGCTCTATAATGAGATTAATGCATATGTCAATGGCCTAAATGGCTTTAATCAGGTCCAGTCATTGTTCCTTTGATTTTTGTCACATTTATTCAGTCATTCCCATCATGCATTTGATCATAAAGTTATTAGGGACGTGACACTTATTTTAAGGCGACCTAAAGAAGTAAACTGTTCTGACATAACAGGGGGTGAACATGTCCTATTCCCACTTGTTATTTCAGTCAAGTGAACTAATGCAGATTCACACTTTTTTGGAGTCTACATGAAAATATTTTAACGTGTAAAAATTAGGCTTAGCCTTTGGCCGTTGGCATTTGGAATGCCACAACCTGGGGGGGAAAGATAAAACTGTGCTGACAGGGAGAGTTTAAATAGACCCTTTTAAGAATCTGTTCGATAAAAAAGAGCAACCCGCCTCAGGTGATTGGAAGCGGAGATTTTTAGCTGACAGAGATTTTTCTGCCCCTGAACCAAGCCCAGCCACACTCCATTTGTTCTCCTGTGAGGGGTCAGCAATGCAGGTTGTCCTGATTAGAGAGGTATCCAAGTGGTGAAATTGCTTAACAGCTAATAAATCTACCGTCATACCCATAATGCACCTGTCCAGGAATGTTACAGGTGTAAGAGAGGAATCGGCCCTCCTTTGGTGACCGATCAGATTACTCTACGGTCGGGCTTTCCCATGTTTTTTAACAGGGAAGGAATAGGTTAGATAACTCGGAGGACAGGGTTCGCCGTCTCAAGCTTCCGACCTTGGTCCGGCTGCCTGTCGTCCTGGCTGCTCGGGAGAGTCCGACGGAGAGTGGCCCACGTCCAGATTAATTTACGGACGTTTTCAGCGGCTGTGAAGGGCCCTTCAGAATGTTTCATGGCTCTCTCTGTGATTGGAAATGGGCTTTACGTGGAGTGTCTAGGCCCTGCCTGGAGAGCTTTGCTGTCACTGCGCCGGGACATCAGCTTGACCCGACTCCTCAGCACCCGGATGGCTGACCATCCGACAGGAAGACCCCTGGCGGGTATCTGCTTTGCATATGCTGGCTCCTTTCCTCATAGGCCTGTGCAATGTGTGCGTGGGCAGGTTGTTGTTGATGTGGCACATGAGTGACTGATTTAATTCATTTGCAGTTTTCTTCTTACGTTCTTATGATCTTTTCACGCTTCCATTTAGCAAACAAAATCGATCTGGACCTGCAGAAATGGAAGGTCAAACAGTGGACTGTGATGGACAGCTGTTCATTATCATTGTTATTTTTAATCAACACAGGCTTTTTTGTCATTAAGGAAGCATGAATTGCTTAACAGCAGCCTACCATGGTTAAACAGTGCAGTTTTGATCTTGTTTATTGTCTTCCTGTCATCAAAGGCAGTTCTGTGAACATCAGATCTTATTCATTTGCCATTTATGTTTTTTGGATGGGTTTGCTTGTTGTATTTATACGTGTGGAAAGACAGAAGTCAACATTTTTGTTCAACCTGAAGTGATGGATATAAAAAGCTGCTCACTGAAAGCAGACAGCTACCTCCTGCGCAAACAAGATGGAGCCCACAGGGCCTAACTTTGATCACCTGTTTTCTCATCTCCCAGCTCTCTTCCAACTGCGCTCGTGGTTGAACTCTATTTTTTCCCAATTCATCTCTGTGTTTTCGAAGATGAAGTTGTTCCAGCTGGACCTGTGGAATTAATAAAGCTCTGGGGAGTGTGGTGTTCCTGTGTGTGTGTGTTTTTCTTTTCTGCTGTGTTTTTTTTGCACTTGTTTGTGTGTGTGCGTGTATGTGTGTGTGTGTGTGTGTGTGTGTGTGTGTGTGTATGTGTGTGAGTGTTTGTTTTTTGTGTGTGTTTTTTGTGTCCATGTGTGTATGTGTGTTTAATTGGGTGTGTGTTTGCATGCATGAATGTTTGTTTAATGCCATGTGTTTTTGTGTGGGGATGGGGCAGGAGTGGGGATGGGATGCGTGGGTGCATATATGTGCATCTGTGTGTGTGTGTGTGTGTGTGTGTGTGTGTGTGTGTGCGTGTGTGTGTGTGTGTGTGCGTGTGCGTGTGCTTGTGCGTGTGCGTGTGCGTGTGCGTGTGTGTGTGTGTGTGTGCGTTCGTTACAAAGAGCTGAGCGCAGGTTCTCGCTGCCATGGCTGGAAATCAAACTCAGGGTAGGAGAGCCTGGCGGAACCGGAGCTCCTGATTTGCCATGCATCATGGGAGTCACCAGGACTCCCAGATAAAGCATTACATTACCGGCAGCATCATTGCCAAACATCGACATCCGTGCAACTGGCCTCCCTCTCAACAGCCGCACCAATCTCCACTGCACCGTCGGGAGTCAGCCCGGCAGGGGCCTGCCCCTCCCCGCTCGCACATTACCTCTCCACAAAAAACGTCGGCTCGCCTTCTGTTATAATCCGAACGGCACTGTGGAGTGTAAGGGCACGCTGTTTGCTGATTGATCAGATGATCGGGTTTTAGTCAAGGCTACGGACAACCGCTGTGCATCCTGTGTGCCTGCTGTGATGTGAATATATGTGTTTGTGTGAGTGGGTGGGTAGGTGCTTGCTTTAAGTGGCATAAGTGTATGTTTTACAGGTGTTCGTGTGTTTTATGTTTATCATGTGTTGTCTAGCGCTTTTTGTTCTTTTAACTGGTATTACTAACGTTTAAATAGGGGCAACGCTGTATGTATAGGGGTGGTGGGGATAGTGGATGGTGCTGTATTGGGCACAGTGAGCGAATAGTGAGCCGGTGCATTCAGATGGGGGAAAGCTGTGAAAAGCAGTCTGGATCCTCCAGAAAGAAAACGCGCATGCCTCGCGTCACCAAATCTGGCTTTCACAGATTGGCCTTTAAATGTGGGTGCTCCCAGCGCCGCACCAGCCCAGTCCCCAGGTGCCGCGCGCCCTCGCCGCCGCCACGGCATCTTGTCCTGCGTGTCACGCAGGTCGCCACGGTGACCACGCACAGACTGAACATGTGCGGCCTGCGGGACATATGAGCTCGTGTCAACTGACAATTTCCTCCCAAAGACGGATAAACCCAGAGGACCGTCACAGAGATAGCAGGCTGTCAAATATTTTATTGAACCCCCCTGCGCTGAGGGGGCCAGCGAGATGCCTGACGCTTATTACACATAAGAACACAATGATCCGCAAGGCACAAGGATAAATGAAGCTAATTTTTAACAGCCTTCCTTACAGAGATGCCTCTAACTGAACAGATCCATCATTGATCCGCTGCTCTGTCCCTCTGAGGTTTTCCTGATTTTTCCGTCACACTGAAGGGTACAATTTGCATTTGCTGGGAGAGCACACGGATGTAACTTCAAGAGTGCGTTGAAAGTGCAAATGCTCTGGAAACTCTCAGTTTTCAAGCTTTATTGAAATAATAAATCTTGATGAACAATCATGTCACCAGTGCGTTTTTGTAGTTTATGTAAAGCAACAGAAAAGACAGTAAAGAAAGTATAAAGGTTCCTCTGTCTGCCTGTGGGACACAGTTAGAAGAAAGGGGAGTGTGTTACAGTAAGTGCTATCACTCTAGCTGTAAAGGTGGGTTGGATCACCTCACACAATGGCCATGGAAGTCCATGTTATCATATGTACAGCAGCACACCTACTGAGGAAAGTCCAACCCGCTACACTTTGAAACTCCTTGGCCTTAGTCATCTGCCTCTACTGGTGACTATACTTTGGGAGTAAAAAATCTTCACAATGTAAAAGGAAGCGTCCTTTATGACATCGTAATCACCTATGATGCCAGCACATGGCCACCAGCCGGTTGCACCAGCAGAGTGTAAGTTCGATCTTTACCTAGTTAAAACGTAAATTTACTACACTACATTCGAGTTTACGAACTTGAAAAGTTATACTGTTGCACCAAATCACATATGCTCAATTTAGGCTTAAATTATATCTTAAAACTTACACCTTACACTAAGTAGGTGCACCGTAAAAAAAATTGTTAGTGTTTATAGCCTCTGTGATATCCTCCCATGTTTGCTGTTTTCTTTTGTTGGTGGTGAAGTTATTAAATTTGGACTCCAACAGGCACTTATGCTCCTTGTATTTGGCTAGTAAAATTACAATTTCATCATGAGTGAAATTCTTTTTTCTTGGTCTACATTCACCAGACATGGCCAAGCTTGAAATATATAATAACACCGTTATACATTAAATGAAAAATGAAGCATATGCTACGTAACAGGGCTAATGCTAGCTAACAGAGTTGACAGGCTAGCATAACAGATTTTTGTTATTGTCAGCTTGAACAATGTTACATTAAAGATTGCTGTAATAAGTCAGCTAAAGGTGAACCTTGATAACTTTTCTGTTACTGTTGTTATAACGTTAACTTGCCTCTTATTCTTTCTCCGTTCTTGTGTAGGCTAGTTATAATGTGGTTTGCAACTCCAGTTGGCTCTTTTGTTAGTTGTTCAGGGAAAGTTATTCCATTAATTCAGTTAAAATTTGTTGCCAGACAACCTTCAGCACCTCGAGAGAAAGCACACTCCGCAAACCATAGTGAATGAGCAAATGCACATTGGTACAAAATAAATACCCACAGAAATGAATACAGTATGTTAAGTACTTTGCTTTATTGTAAAATACACTGCTGTCCTTGTGAGACACACACCTAACGGGATACATTCATGTAGGGCAGCCGGGCAGCTATCAAGAGGCTTGTATGAAAGGTTAAAAGTGGAAAAATTGTCTATGATAATTATTTCAAACTTGACAGATGTAAGCCTTTTTCCCTCAGAAGGCTGGAACAATTGAATCAGCACAATAACACATGCAGGCTACTGTGCACAGCAAATGTCGAAAATGCCGCATTTCCTCTTTACATTGTATGGTGCCATTGATTGGCTTGAAACAATAGTAACGTCATTAAATGCGACTATATTCTGATTAAGGATCGCTTTATGTACTACGAGTTAAGTTGCGTCTTAAGTGGTCGTGGTGCAACCGAAATTTAGTGCAGCACTAGTTTGAAACTAGCTACTCCAAACGTAAGGCTGAGATGGACTTTACACCTGAACTTATGATCAACCTTACGCTCTGCTGGTGCAACCTGCAGGTGTTGAACTTCAGCAGAACTATCTAAGCAAATAGGTATGTTTGGTATTTGGTATCCGTCCACCATGCAGCAGTTAAATGTGTGAAAGTCTTTGTGGAATGCATCTGACCTTCTCCCTTTGTCTCTCCTGCCCTGTTGCTCCAGGCGGCGAGGTCCCGTACACCACCCTGGCCACCCGGATGATGATGGGAGTGTGGTGGCTTTTCGCCCTGATCGTCATCTCCTCCTACACAGCAAACCTGGCTGCCTTCCTCACCATCACCCGCATCGAGAACTCCATCCAGTAAGTTACCCGCTGGCTGACCCCTGCCCCTGCTCCTTCCAATCACAGTGTATCATGTTCTTGTCTTCAACAAAGGAATATAGTCAGTCTTTTTTTCCCTCCTTTTCTTCCATACAATGTTTTATGTTAGCCGGCCGAAATCATAATGTAGTTTAAGATGGAAGAAAGAAGTAACGCCTGCCAGAGGATGGCAAGTGGCGGATTGCGTGTAGACAAGTACTCTTGAGAATATTCATTGGCGCGGTGACACTCTCTGTGCCTCTCGTAGCTATCACAGCCCCCGCTGTTTTCAAAGAGAAGTGAAAACTCCTCAGTGAGGCTCCCCGCGCAGATCGTCTCCCTGGGGGGGTTGTGGGACCTCAAGTTTTAATTTCCTATGGTGTGTAAACTAAATCCATCACCTTCCGAGTGACGTCGTCCAACTCAGCAGAGGTCATTGATTTATAAGGCCTAATTGTGTGCTTCTCAAACAGGGGGCCCTGGAGACAGGGAGGCACAGAGAAGCCTCAAGTGGTCCCTCTCTAGTTATTGAAATCCCATATTTGCGCATTATTATCTCTGTTTGGAGTTTGTGGAGATGAGTTGTTTTTTTTTTTCTTTCTTTCTCGTGAAAAGCGTCATAAATCTGAAGCATTATTGGGGTAATCAGATTCCAGATGCCTAGCAGTGATACAGTTAATTGTGCTTGTAGAGTGTCTCTTCTCTGTGATCCACACAGTCAAGCACGTTACCAGGAAAATGGGAGCCCAGATATTTGTTTTCTTTTGCATTAGATGTCATTAACGAGTCCTGTCTAGATTGCTTGGTTCTACTTCTATGCAGCTAATTAGGATTTCCATAAATTTCAATGCATTATCTTTAATATGTAGACTCTTCTGGGGTCATTACTGCAATAATTAGAGCCTAAACTTCACACCCAGGGGCCTGTTGTATTAAAGAGGAGGGATGCGCTGCTTCGTGGAGGAAATCCTAAAAGATTTATGAAGTAAGCATTGC
Organism: Megalops cyprinoides; assembly: GCF_013368585.1. NCBI lineage: Eukaryota > Metazoa > Chordata > Actinopteri > Elopiformes > Megalopidae > Megalops > Megalops cyprinoides. Next base: position 40,096,384 of record NC_050586.1, read on the forward strand.
GAGGGGGGCTGAAGAAACAAACTCAGATCTCGCAATTAGACAGTCTGTGATGTGATAAAAGCGGGATTACCCACGAGCGGAGAACGGGCCACCGGGCCACTCGCCACCCTCCACCCGCGTGTCCCTCCCATGTCTACCGCACATGCGCGTTTACCCGGCTAATGGCACGCAGGCCCCTTCATTCGCTGCGGACGGAGGAATAGGCAGGCTCTTGGTGTGTTCAGAACTGGCCTGCTGCTTGGCTCCAACAACCTGAGGCACAGCGCAGGTCAGTCCATTAACTCACAGTGTTAATCCCACACACATTTTTTCCATAAAGGAAGAAATGGATTTTTTAGGCATTATATGCAATCCAGCAGAAAACATGAGCCAATTATGTGTCTCAGAAAAACCCTTGAGTGAATGAGTTTATTTGATTATGTTCTGTTGGATGTACTTAGAGAGAGAGAGAGAGAGAGAGAGAGAGAGAGTATGTATGTGTCTGTGTGTCTGTGTGCACGCGTGCGTGTGTGTGCGAGCAAATGTGTGTGTGTGTGCATGTGTGGTGGAATGGGAGCTACAGAGTGTTAAGGTTTTTGGTGTGGCGGTGAGTGGAGGCCGGGTCTGAATACAGAGAAGGGTGGGTCGAGTCCAGGGTAAGAGAAGGTTTGACTGCAGAAACAGGGATGGAAAATGGGGTCGGGGGGAGGAGTGCAAGAGGAATGGGGCCCTCCGTCATCACAAAACAGTCTCACGAATCTATACACTGACCCCTCTCCTACTAGTGCTCCCATTCCATTAGATTGGGCACCATGAAAGTAAGATACAGAAGAGTGGTGCTGAAAGGAAGTCCCTCCAATAAAGAGTTCAAAGGCAGGGTGAGTTGTTGAAGCGAGTGGCTGAACAGGTTTCAGGCTGGTGAGTCCTCCATCTCCTGCACAGGTGGATGTTAAAACAGCTGCACACCTGCTAAGGTGAAGCAGCAGAGAGAAAGGAACAAAGCCTGACGAGAACCGTGCAGGTCCAAATGTTGTTTCTTTCGCAATAAATCACTTGGGAGCGTTTAAACAGCACCTGGGTACATTCGTCTAAGGTGAAATTAACAGGACGTGCTTTAAAAGGCAGAACACCGGGAGAAGGATGGGGAAGGAAGGGGGGAGACAGGGACAGGATACGCCGAGAAAGTTCCAGAAAAACCCAGAATTCAAGGGCATCTCTTTTCACCTCCTGCAAGAAGCACAGGAACAGACCCCCTGGTCCTGATCCAGGAGGCCGCAGGCAGGATGGCGCATTGGCAGGTGGGGTACCTACGTGCTGAACCCCCTTCAAAGAGAATGCAAGTGACAGATATTGATCGTTTGCAGATGGATTTAGGAGTGCGCGGTGGGAGGCTGGGGTGGGGGGGTGTGGGAAGCAGTTATGATCAGAGCCTTCAAAACAAACATTAATGAGCGCAATCAAAGATTAACATTTTGCGCCCGCGCTCATTACGGCTTCAAAGGAAAGCAGCCAAATTGAAAGGAAAAGAAGGAAAAGAGAGGGATGTGACATTTGATTGAGAGCTGTGTCTGTCTAATTCCCAATGTGAAATGAATTTTCCATGGTATACCTTAGTGTTCAGCTACACTGTGCTTTTCTCAATATTAAATGCTGTTTATTTAGTAAAAGACTGCTGTGCAGTTAAAGCAGCAATATTATGACAGAATCTTGGTAAAATTTCAATTGACAGCGCAAGAGCCTCGCTGCTCTTATTTGAAATTCGGTCTGTTTTGTTTGCTTGTTTCGGTTCAGGCAGGTTTGACAAACGTTAATTAGTTTCTTTAATGGTCCAATATTACAGTTCTTAACAGAGATTGTTTTAGGATTTATCAAACCGTTGCATTGTAATTAAAATACCTTCATTTCCCCTGAGGTGGAGGCGGCGCGAAAACTACAAACTAGCGCGAGCTCCATATTTATTACGTTATTCTCTGTTTGTTTTCATTATTTACTTGGGAAAAGTGGGTCTGCAGGGAGTTGTTGTCTCTTCGTTGGACGGCTCTTAAATAACGGTAAATTATGAGTTTGTAGTGCTAGTAAACAAGCGGTTTGTTGGCTGAGACAGTACAGTGTGTTCTCTGTCTGGTGTGTGTGCCTGCGCTGGCGCATACCAGGAAGAAAGAAACTGTGGTTTCCGCATTGGGGGGTCTCTGCCCGGTGTGAAATTCCTGCGCTCGCTGTGAAGACGTGCTTCTCTAGTCCCATCCAGAAGAGTCCCTGTGTCCTCCACTCTCTTATTTTTTAACTTCATATCCCCTCGCGGTAAACATAACGCGTGGGGGAGAGCTGCATAAAAGTTTATTCAGATGCTAGACCTGACTGGAGTAAAGACGCTTGTCTCATGTCTGTCTGCTCTGGGTGCTACCAGTGAAAAGTAGCCTGTGGCTAACTTAGGTACAATGCGTGTCACATGAGATGGCATGACTAAACTAATAAACTGAAAAAGCAAACTAGTAAACACAAGCGCATACTAAGAGCTTTTCATGCCATTCAGGTATTTGCAGTCAAATACAGTAACACCGACCAAAATACCCTGATAGGCTTGTCATTAAATTGATTTGTGAGAGGCCATCACCATAACGCTGCTATAAAAATCGAACACCTGGCTACGTCTGGTCTGTCGCAAGTGATTGTCTGCTGCAAGCAAGTGTTACCTGTGTGTTGTTTAATGCAGATTTAATGTAACATTACATGAAGACAATCTAAAGTAAAGTGAACATGATAATGATATTGTGTCCTCTCGAGGCAATGGCTATCTGCTATAGCGGAGAATGCAGCATGAAGAACACTGTGCCCACCGGCATGAGTTCGACATTTCCATGGGTGTTGCATTATTTATAGCCCACTGTGTGTCATTTACATATTTAGTACATTGAATGTATTACCGAGATCACTCCCGGCCTTGTCATGTTGGCCTCTCTGCCATCTATGGCAGGACCTTGGGTATATATTCACACACACACACACACACACACACACACACACACACACACACACACACACACACACGCACACACACGCATATATGCTGATGAATACGATTCCAGCATAATGATAAATGATTATGACAGCCTCATATACTTCATAGTATATGTAGTAGTCATATGCAATCTTATTCTGTCTGTGGATCCTTTGAGAGATATACCCAGCATTCCTGTCTCATTATTGACCCTCTTAGTTTTATATAACTGACTGCATGTAGTATGAACACAGAGGCTTCTGCCTGCTGCTTTGCGTATGCACAAGATCTTCCTCTTATAATAATAAAGAAAAGCATATTGATTCTTGTTACTTATTTGTTATTTGTTCCTTTTTGCTCTTTATAATTCTTCTATATTATCACATGAATTGGTGATAACTGCATGATGCATTTCATGGCCATAAAGCAACAGCGAATTGAATTGACCTGGTTCTACCTCTCTCTGTCTCTCACTCTGCCCACTATGAAAATGTTATTTTCGCATTGGGGAAAAAAATGTGAGGCTGACATTTCCCTGGTCCCCCTTTCTCCCTCTCTCTGTCCATACGCTATGAAAACGTTGATTAAGTATTCGACGGGAAGAGTAGCTGACATTTCCCTCCTCTTGCAGGTCTCTCCAGGACCTCTCCAAGCAGACAGACCTACCATATGGCACAGTGCTGGACTCCGCCGTGTACGACCAGGTGCGCAGTAAGGGCATGAACCCCTTCGAGAGGGACCCCATGTACTCCCAGATGTGGCGCATGATCAACCGCACCGGCGGGGCCGACAACAACGTTGACGAGTCCAAGGAGGGCATTCGCAAGGTACTGCCCGCTCGCTCCCATCGGCCGCTCGAGCTGGGACTGCTTCGAGGCAGAAGTCGCCTGTTAGCGCTGATCTAAGGCCAGACTCCCCAACCATGACTCTAACCTTCACCATTGTAATATAAACAGCAAAACTGGTCCTATATCAGCGCTTAATGGGTTTCTTCTGCTTGGAGCAACTGCACTGGATTGCTGTCATAGCTAGAATTTCAGGCCTGTATCAGGGAAGTCATAGCTAGAATTTCAGGCCTGTATCAGGGAAGTCATAGCTAGTTAAAGGCTAAAGTGAAGAGATAAGTTTTTAAGCTTTCTTTTAAAAATATTTAGCGAGTTGGCTTCCCTGATATCTATAGGTAGTGTGTTCCATAGCTTTGGGGCGTAATTGACAAAGGCATCCCCGATTTTCTTTCGGCTGTTGCTGAAAACTTTCAATAAACCAGCAGCAGGTGATCGCAGCGTTCATGAAGGCAAATAGTGAGTATGTAGTGTTGTGGGAATTTTTTCCAATTTGTTCTCAGATTCTGATGATAACAAAGGTGAGGACAATCACAGACTGTGGCACAGAGTAGCGGGTTTTTGTAAAGGGCCATCATAATGACCAGCTTACCTTGCGTACAATGATAGCCATCCTTCTGCACTAACGGAGTCTTTGGACTGTCATCACACTGAGGACCCATCCATTTCCCAGTCATGCTTGCGTACATGCACACACACGTAACATGTTCACACCTATAATTGACGGGAGAGCATAGTATTAGCTGTAGTAATAATAGTAGTACTAGTAAAATATATTATTTTTGTTGTTTTTAACATTATTGATAATACACTTTTCATTAAAAAATCTCAAGGTGATGTAGAGTGATGCCATTGAAAATAAAGCACAAACCACAGACAACATATAAAAACATAACAAATCACATAACTGACATTGTTTATAAAATTCAAGTTGTTAAACAGTTAGGACTCAATTCTCTCTTTTATAGACTTTGAGCTTTAGTGTATTTAAATCTATGATCCATGGTGTTTGCATACTAACACGTGCTAATGAAATACAGTACATAATGGTTGATCGTCCTTGTGTACACACTCATATCATTACAAATAGGTGTAAAAATATAAAACTTATCATATATATGTATATATACTTTATCTGTACATCATACTATATGTATAATATGTTTTATATATGAAAGTGGCAATGCTTCATGTATCATACATTATATGCTGCATATTTTGGATGTCATATTTTACCATATATTAACTTGTGTCACATTTTCAGGCATTGATTCTGAATGAAAATTTAAGTGAGTATCACCCTAATGGCGTCTCCAAAGGTCATGTGACATCCACAGGTCAGCTTCTTATTGGGTAATCCATGGACCTATGGCCAACCCATTATCTTCGAGTTGCCCCGCTGCTGACACAAAGTGAACATGTAACCCTGGGGTCCCGATCCCCCTCTCACCCTCTGAATTTTAACAGTGCGATTGCACGAGAGCTCAACTGCACCGCCATTTGTTTTCATGAGCAAATGTAACGCGGTCAATAAGTGGCAGACACAGCGGAGAGCGGAAGATCAAATCTTTTCCCGGTCTCCCCTGAGAGGGAACATGAGGAGAGGGGGGTGGCCGTTTCCCTGGGAGAGATAAAGACAGAGCCAGCTCTGTGTTGCTGTGTAGGGAAGAGGATACAGGCTTGCTGGAGATACCAATTGTGAAAGTTCAAATAGGTTAACAACACAAGGCTACTATCGTAAAAGCAGCTTAGCGTGCTCGGCTATCGGTAAATCTTAATCACTTTTTTTTTTGTCTTGCAGTAGTAATCGGATGATCCGTAAGACTGTGGGAATAATGTGACATCCTTAAAGTGATATTGGGCACTAAATGTAGCAGTCTGTGACTACTGACCTAGGCTGGTACTTCTACACAACAGCAGTTAAGACTAGTTCTGTAGTGTGTATTTTTTTATAACACTTTAATTTATGTGTTAACATATAAAGCCGTAAGAGCTTATTAGTGACTAATTAGCAAGCAAATTAGACCGTAATAAGTATGAATTAGGCGCTGTTCAAGATTTACCAAAACATGCTTTGCTTAAACATGCACTCAAATTTCTGCGTACAGTATATAAGTGTTTTTTAATACCCAGATTATTTGTGACTAATAACCTATTTGCCATTGTTATTAACCACATGAAACAGAGAAGATGAGAAATGTATTTATATCTTTATGTCTCTGTGATTAATTTGTCTTTAATTCATGTACATTACTGTTCAGGCAAACTTTGTGGCTAAGACCTGGTCTTTTTGTATTGATTAAGGCAAAGTGTGCATCTGTTTCAGTAAAACAAAACATAACAAGTACCTAGTATATAAATAAAAATAACTTTTTTAAGGCCTAATTAACTGACTATTTAATCATCAGGAAGCTGTAAGCTGATATTTTGAACCTTTTTGGCTTGTTTTTTTCCTCTCTGAAAAATATAGCTTTAGAAGTTGCAATTACAAGGCTTTTGAATGAAAAATTAAAGTGCAGTTTATGTCCTCAATTATTTGCATGAGGGTAATTAGGGAGGAATATCTAATTAGAGACAGTTACCTTTCATGAATTAATCAACGTTATGTTAAGATGATCTCATCTCCCAGGTGCAGAGATAAATGCTGTATGGCACAGTGACACTTCTGAAGTGCAAGGCACACACAAAACCGAGAGGGTAAACAGAGTCTGTGGTTGTTTGAGTGGAATTCACTCTCTCCGTCTCATCCACTCAGGGGGGCTGGGGGGAGTGAGCTCCCCCTGGTGGTTCAATGCAGCTTGACATTATTTGCTCAGCAAACACCATTATCATATTACCTAGTTTGCTTTTTTTTAAAAAAATATTTGCAGTGGTGAATTTTCACAGAAGCAACCCAAGTGAGGAATCTCTGGAATACCCCTCCTAGGGTTCAAACCACCAACCTCCTGGCTACAATTCCAATCCCTAGCCCTCTATGCCGTACCACCATCTGTACTATCATTCTCTCTGTCCTGCCTGAAAACACTGTTTAGACAGAGGGGTGGGTTCTTCTGTGGCATAACTGGCTCTCTTCTGTCTAGAGGAAGAGAGAATGAAACAAAGGTTAATATGGCACAATCATCAGAAAGTCTGCTCTGTGTGTGTGTGTGTGTGTGTGTGTGTGTGTGTGTGTGTGTGTGTGTGTGTGTGTGTGTGCGCGTGCATGTGGGCGTGTGCATGCATGTGCGTATGCGTCTGTGTATGTGTGTGTGTGTGTGTGTGTGCACATGTGTGTGTATTGATATGTGTGCGTGTGTGTGTGCGTGTGTGTGGGCGTGTGCAAGCGTGTGCGTATGCGTCTGTGTGTATGTGTGTCCCTGTGTGTGTGTGTGTGTGCATATGTGTGTGTGTTGATATGTGTGTGTGTGTGTGAGTGCGTGTGAGTGATGTACCCGTATGTATTTGTGCCATCGGATACTGCAGTGATTAAGTTCTCCAACCTGCACGCCGGCAGTCCATGTTCTGTGTTTGTTTCGTATTCATAGTCCTTGTTCTGTCGATAAAGGGCAGGAATCACAGCAAGACGAAAATGGATTTTCGCTCTTTCACACAAACCTGAGATGGGAATCATTGTAGCAGAATAACACTCACAAGATTGGGTTTGTCACTGTTATCCAGTTTTTAAGAGGTTTTATAAATATACAATATAAAAATATATATTCTTGACACAAGGCATATTGAAGATAATATAAAAGCTGAAAACAAAAATAAGTGGATAGTTTCCACTTTAAAGACACTGTGATTAAAGACCTCTTCCAGTCTGTTTTTATTTTTTTAATTTCATGGTGTTTGCTCCAGCAAAGTAGCCTTGCTAGTCTTCATGCATACAGCATGTAAAAATAACAAGAAAACGTGTGAAAAGTTGACAACCCCAGGAGAACCACACCTCTAAACATCTTACATTGAAAAAGTACAGTATGACAAGTATTTAATCAACACTCCGCTGGAGATTTCTCGCGGTGTTGTACGTTGTTATGCTAGAGCGAAATCTCTCTGTCACCCTTTTTTTCTATAACCCATATTTGTAATTGTTTGCTGGCGGCAATGTAGCATGGCCAGTGGTGCGACGCTCCGGTGCTCACACGCTGCGCACGAGAGGACACACTTCACCAACGGCCGCTGCTGATGACGGACAAGATGAGGCGCGAGATACTGTCCGTCTCTGAGACGTTGTGTAGACATGTGGGGGCGGGAGGGTGGCTCTTCGGGAGCGCGTTTCCCCTGTCTTTCTCTCAATTCTATCCGTTTATATGGAACAACTGGGCGCGTGACTGCGTCAGACTCTGTTTGCTCTGGCTGTAATGAGAGGAACCGCAATAACAACGACAAATTTACAGGTACAGAGCCCGCCGTAACCGCGCTGTGTCTGAAGTACAGGTGCAGGGAGAGAGAGAGAGAGGAGGAGGAGGAGGGGGGAAGGAAGAGAGGAGGAAGATAGAGAGAGGTAAAGAGAGAGAGAAGGAGGATCAGGGAGGAGGGGGAGAAAGAGAGAGGGAGGAGGGGGGGAGTGGGAGAAAGAGAGAGCGGGAAAGTAACAGTGAGGGAGGAGGGGGAGGGGGAGGAAGAGAGAGAGGGGAGACAGAGAAAGAGAAAGGTAAAGGGAGGGGGAGAGAGAGAGAGAGAGAGAGAGATGGGGTTTTGAGTACAACGACAAATGAGCTGACCCATGCTCACCAGCTCTAAAAGGATTTCAATCACTTTCTCAAAGGACAGACTTCATCATGATGGGCTTATACGGCAAACATGTCCATCTCTCCAGAAAGAAAAAGAAAGACAGAAGGAGAGAGAGGGCTTATCAGAGGGAGAAGGGGGACCTAATGGCCCTGATCCCTGGCTGAATTCCCCTCTGCGCAGCTGAGCTGATGGAAAAAAAAGACACACACCGACCGAAAAAAAGCACAGAAAATCACACAAGTTTATTCTTCTCATTATATAAACATTAATTTACTGTTTGTTTTCTTGGTTTCTTCATTAGCTGCATGTCAAACTGAAATATGTTCAACAGCATGACACTGTGGGGAAGCAGGCAACATTTATTCACAGAGCGCAGATCAACATGGTTTGGGTAATCTGGAACCGCACGCACTCTCATCGTTGAGAGAAGGGGGAAGGCTCTCAAAAACCCATTAATTTTGTCTGAGGGGTTTCAGCCGCGGATCAGCGTGGCCCAAGGTTTGCGTACATCGGGTGTCGTGCAGTGCCCGAATCCACTGCAAAGTACATATTTGGGACGGGGGGAGCAGTGCGTCTTCAGAGGGGGGGTGGGGGGGCAGCGTTTCCCGGGGTCGTGAGCCTGGCTTTGGCAGCTGCGGAGACAGATGTGTGTCACGTGGAAGGACTTTGCGGGAAAATCCTTCCCTCGCCTGCAAGCGAGAAACGACAATTCCGATCCAAAGTCGGGACGTCGGGGCGCCGGCTCTTTTCGCACCAGCTGCTCGCTGGCGATCCCGGTTTAAGGTCACGTTACATTAATGAATTCATATTCAGAAATCAAACGACAGACGGACACATTATATTCCCTTTCCGGGGACTGCGGAAGGGGGTTGAAGCACCGGTTTGCTTTATTATCCTGAGATGGGAAAAAGGCTCAATAGCTTTCAAGAAGAAGCAGGGTAAGAGTGGAGGGCAGTGGGAAATGAGAAAGGGCCGGATGGGCCGAGAGCTAATTTGAAACGGCGAATTAGAGAGGGGCATGAGGGGAACTGTAAAGGGGGAGAGAGCAGGAGAGTGGGAGAGGAGCTGCTGGAGAAGGGCCCTGCCGGAGCTCTCCGTCCGCCGATCGATGCAGCGTCGGATTGTTGCTAGGCGTCTGCAGAGCCCTGGGATGGTGGAGCACCCAAGAAGGGAGAGAGGAGAGAAGAGAGCCGATAGATGGGGGCTTGAGATGGAGGGGTAAAGCGGGGGCGGGCTGGGGAGCCGGAGGGAGGCCCCTGTAACCGGCCGATCCGTCACGCGGCCATCCGCGGCGAGTCACCTCCCGAGAGAATTGCTAATTATGAAAATGTTTAATAAGAAAATCGATGAAAGTCGAAAAAAATGGAAAAGGCAATTGGTTTTGCTTGAAGCTGTGTAATCTCTCCCAGTGTAGCGCGGGTGGGGGGGGCACTAATTGATGGTGTATCTGGCTGATATGAGGACTTTCACTCATTCCTTTTCATCTTTGTGTGTGCTTCTCTCATTCCCTTGCTCATCTGTTTCTCTTAAAGGAGACGTTGCGCCGTCTGGCAGACACTCGTTTTGCTTCACTGTATCGATCATATGCTATATGTTAATTAAAGGCAATGAACGGGGCCTGCTCACAAAAGTTTGGGCACTTTGTCAATATAAAAACTAATTGTCAGCATCTCCTTATTGCATGGTAAAGTGGTTTAGCCTTAGGTGAACTTCCGCCATAGTTGGTGTACTAGACACACACTCTCATCCAATAAAGCACTAAGACTTGTCCGTGCATGTGCCCAGATTCTAAGGTTACAATAATCACTGGTTTAGGAACAAGGCGTTTGATTAACAGGTCAAAATAATTGAACAGTGGTATATTTTCAGTAAAGAGAAATCAGTTGAGAGCTCAGTATTTTCTGCAGCAGTAAAAATGAGCAGGTTCTCCTCCTACAGCTAATGCAACAAGTTCATGTTAAGCAGACTGTTTAGCAGGTCGGATATATGATGTCAAGTCAAGACAAGTTTATATGTAAAGCACATTTAAAAACAACAGCAAGTGACCAAAGTGCTGTACAATCAGAATAGCAAAAGCCATAAGACAACACAATAAGACAGAGAGACCAGTTAAAAGTAAAAAAAAGACAATAAATGAAAGCATGTTGTACTTTATTTCATTTACTTTGAATCCCTTGTCTCTTCATTTCCTTAAAACATAACTCCACCTTTGACTAGGGGTGTGTCTGAATGAAAATGGTACGTGGCATGCTTTCATAGCATATGCAGGAATTACTATATAAGTTACATATAAGTTGCAGAAAGATTGCGTTATTTTCTAAGTATAAATGTATAAATATAAGTATAAATGTTCTGACATAGTAGTCACGTTTTCAGTCAAGGTAATACCCTCTTTAATTCTATCTGTCTGTGGAAGGCAAACTTTTACTATGGCCAATTATCTATGGGAGACGTGCTGGCATTGGCATTCTGCAGTGCCAAGAGTGCTGTAGAAGGTAGCAGAGATATGAGTAGAAACCCTTTTGTCTGTCTTCGGAATTTCTTTGTTCATTTTCTTCTCCTTTTTTCTGTATGGATGTTTTCTTTGCCATATGTTGCTGTTAAGGAAACCTGCTGGTTCAAAAAAGAACAGATCATATTCTCAGGCGAGTCTCTACTTTTCTCCTTCTCTCTACTTGTGAAATGAGTGTTTTGACAGATCTCTTTTGAGTGGGTCCTGTGGGTCCATGAGAGAGAGAGAAAGAGAGAGAAAGAGAGAGAGAGAAAGAAAGAAAGAAAGAAAGAAAAGAAAAAAGAAATCATGCATGCTATTTAGACTGTAGGAATTCCTTTTGTTTTCAGGTTGCCAGTTTGGAATATCACTGGCTTTTACAAGATAGATTTTAACCATGGGTATATTTTGAGCCAGAATTGTGAGATTGGTGTTTGTAACATCATAGTGCCTTCTTTCTTCGGTAATGGTTTGAAAAAGCCATCCGGCAATTGTTTTCTTTCTCACCTTTTTGTTCCCAGCATGGGGCTATAGTGTTGTGAAACTCAGCAATGGGATAATAAGTTTGGGAGATTCACTAGCTAGCTATTATCTTTTTGGGTTTATTTTCCCCGCATAGGAACGAAAATCAAAGAGGAACGTAAAAGTCAGCAGCATCTCAAGGCATTTGCAGAATTGCTTTTAGATATGCGGACGCTCAGCTTTTCCTTCCTCATGAATATGCATGAAAAGATGGCACTTATCTCCGCGGCTTTCCTCCAGCCAGCTAGGGCCTTCCGGGGAATGGATTTGCCCATTGGACAAGATGGGGCACCTTAAATCCTTCCTGCCTGCATTGACGGCCTCAATAGAGCCCATCCCTCCCCTGCCTACCTCAGCAGCCTGTTTGTGGTGGTTTAGCCCCACAAAGCTAGAGCTCCCTCCCAGGTGCGCGTATCTAGATTGTGCAAACTTTTAGATTCAGCTGCTGGTGTAGTAGAGCTGGAAGAGTTTTTACCACTGGTGAATACTGAGGCCTCAAAACCGAATAATGCTAAAGAGGGCAATTGTTGTTACAGTAAGTGTGCAAATTGCATAGCATGCTGAAAATGTGTGATATGGGATATCTGCGGTATAAAAACATAATGGCTTTCCATGGAGTGGTTCCACTGCTCTGTCTGAATTCACCAAGAGCATTATTTATTTTTGTCATATTTGTTCTAAATTCCTTCTGTGCTTTTTAGGGTTTGGTGAGTAGAATTACATGGTCCGGTTGTTTAATTTTTAATTTTCATACCTAAAAAACTAATGAAATTATTGAATTTATTTTGCCATTTGTGCAAATGTTGTTCGAGTGTTCCTTAAAATTCTATGCATAAAATGCTAGGTGTGATTGTTATATTATCTCTACTTAACAGCAACCAAAAATCTTGCCACTGTCATTTGGTGTGTATTTACTTCTGATACTTGACTGCATACATGCACATAGATGGGCTACAAAGGACCCTTTTAACCTTGTGTGTTTATCTTATCTCCCTTATTTATGTTTCAAAATAAAATGTACACATTGCTCCAAAAACATCAAATAAATGATAATTTCATGGAAGTAAATTATTTTAAAGCTTATTCTAAAGCTTTCATCACAAGGCAATTTTGAAAGATATTGCCTTTATCGCATATCAAATTATGAGGTACTGCTGGAACCTCACTATTACGGAAAGTCGAGTGTTCAGTTTTCAAAGGGCCAGATTAAATTTTCTGTAATTTTCCACTGATTTCATTCATTTACGTACTGTAAACCAAAGACTATCTCATGAACAATTTTTAATAAGTGCAGCTGTACTTTGGATTGACTGGAGATATGAAGCACATTTTCAGTTCTTGGGTGGAATTGCTGTTTGTTACCTCTTACATTTATTCATCATGTAAGAAGTAATATCATCATAGCATTTATTCACTCTATATTATGCATAACATTTACAAGATACAGGGGGTGGACAAAATAATGGAAACAAAAAACAATATATGAATGTTGTAAAATATGTAACTAGTGGACCACCCTTTGCTTTCAGATCCACTCCATTCCTTATTGGAATGCTGTTATACAAGTTTTGAAGTGTTTTGTGTGGGTTATTGGACCACTCGTTAAGAAGAGAGGCCTCCAGTTCTTTGAGAGATGAAATAGTTCCCATAAGCTGTGGAAGGTGTTTGACTCCATCATGGAAAAAAAAAACATTTGAATCTGTGTATGGGGGCATTATTGTCTTATAATATGGGAGCATTTTGAGGAAACAATATTTGCACCACAGAGCGCCCTTAGTCACTTAAAGTGGCTTCATACTCCTTGGCCTTAATTCTGCCATGCAGAGTAATAATCAGGCCCAGTAATCAGACTCAACTCCCACAAGATGGCTGCCCATACCATAACAGATCCACCACCATGTTACAGCTAACTGTGGGGAAGAGATAATAAGGGTTGAAGGCTTGCTATGGCTTTCTCTGAATATAAGTCTGTCCAGACGTGGGAAAAAGAGTGAAAGACAAATCATTACACCATATTACTTCTCCCACTGGTTGCGGTTTTGTGCTCAGTACGCCAGATTTTCCACTCTTGTACACTGATCTTGGTTACAAGCGGGTTCTGAATGGCACCATAAAACTCAGTTTTGTGAAGTTCACAATGTACAGTTTTTGTTGAGACTGAGTCATGGAGGTGTAGATAAGGTCCTGTGGTAATTTTTTAGGCTGTTTTTTGTTGTTGTTTTTAGCAATGATGCTGCTAAGTGTACATCTATTTCTGTTGGTGAGCTTCAACTTGTGACCAGTTCCTTTTTCTTGATGCAGTTTTTCCTTGTTTGGCATATACCCTTTGACACATTACATAATTTTGCTGTTTGTCCTCTTTCAAAATCTCTTACGTATATCATGTTGCTTTAGAAAGTCATGTATTAAAGTGTTGATTTCGATCTTTTGTAGCAGAAACTTGCTGGTAATTAGTATTGGCATTAATATGAAAAGCATGTGTTGGCTCCTTTGCAATTGAATTGCTCCTAATTGCATTTTAGCTACTCTAAAATAGGAGTCCATATTTATTCTGTATTTCCATTATTGTGTTTTCCCCCTGTATGTTCAGACATTACAGACAGAAGCGCTTATCTATAGTCTGAATCTGTACAGTCTGTGACTGTAGGAGGATGACTCCCGGTATCTGTGAGAGAACATCTGCTAATTCTGAACAATGTTCCTCGTGTACTTGGGTGATTTGCTTGCTTAATTGTGTGGCATTTTCTGTAAACAGGATACTGGTTTAAACTCTTGAGGTTTCGTTAAAAAGTTCCACAATTACAAGACAATGAAACATTGCTTGCAAATGAATGGTGAGAGCATAATCCCAGTGCAAACGGGGAGAAAAGTTGCCAAGGGAAGAGCAGGAATCGGGAGAGAAACGGCTATGCAAAAACAACAAAGACAAACAACCTTTTAAAGGCGTGTTTAATCTTGGCCTCGACATCCTCCGCTCCCCCTGCAGCAGGTTGACCTAAATTGAATCATTAAATTTCGCATCTGTATTCCCAAGGAGAAGGAGAAAAAAGGCGAATAAATTGTGCAACTCTCGCTTTGAGTGTACCACAAGTTCAATTATTGGATTGTAAATAAATTTTAAAAAAAAACAAAACGAACGAAAAAAAAAACAACGAAAAACAAAAGCCGATATCCCAAAAAGATGTTGCAGTATAAATTGCGTGGGCGTAGCAGGGCGAGGGGGCATTCTGTTTTCCATAAACCCCGGCGATGCCCTCATTCCGTTTCCCCCCGCACGATCCGCACGTCTTTATCTCTGTCGGCGGGAGACAGGATGGCCCACCGCCAAGGCCTAATGGACTTTTGGAAAACGGAGAAAATAATACATCACGCTCCGACGTAACATGCGGGGTGAGAGAGAGGCTTTAAACTTCTCCCCCGGGCTGCCGCTTATCGCAGAGAATAAACCGAGCCCCCCCCCCCCCCCCCCCCCCCCCCCCCAGTGATCGGATCACGGGAAAAAAACGAAAGAAAGCTCCGGACCCTGACTCACACGGCTTTCTCACCCCACCTGAGTCACGAACCATCCTGTGGAGGGAAGGGCTCCGGGCAGGTGGGGTGAATAAAGAGGAGCACATGCTCTCCCTTGGTGCGTTTCAAGCAAATGCACACTTTTTAAAGCCGCTACCAGGTCCAAGATCAGTGCTCTTTTGTCCTTAACTTCGAGCGCTTACATTTAAGCAGAGTTTTCTTTGTTAATCATGCTACATTTCTGGCTTGTTTAGGTTTCTGCTGAATTTGATAAAATGATAGCAGATAGAATGCTGTGTACTTCAATATAAGAAAGTAACGCCACTATATGAAGAGCTGTTTGAGAAAGAAGTACTTTTTAGTGTCCATTACTCAGGGTTCACGGCAAATCGCTTCTGAATGGATCACCAACTCCCTTTTAGGAAAAGGTGTAACAGAAAACAATATCAGATTGAAAAATCAGGCTGCTGTGCCGCTGACCTTGATTCAGTGAAACTGAGGCATCCCAGTGGTGATCAGAATCTTTGAAACAAGACACAAGCCCCCTGAAGACTTCTTGAGGCTGTTACGAGATGTACTGTTAACTGTCAATTCCTGGGAGAGGTCGCAGTCATGTATACATGCATGCAGAGATGTCAGCCTCCCCTTTGAACAGCGGTGGTGTGTGCAGGGCCACCTCAGGCCTACTCTTCACCTCGTCTTCGTCTTCTGCAGCCTTCTAACCAGATTAGTGTGATTGATGACAGAACTCAGTGAGTACTGAGTGTCCACTGCTTGGTCAGAGCCCAACTGGCAGTAGAGACTTAAAGCCTGCTACTTCCCATCCTTGTGAACCAGATCAATACTCATATACATGTTTTATAGTTCATACTATATTTCCGGCAGTGTACCTTCAATTTAAATGAGTGTTCATCTGTTAACATCTGAGTTTTCCAAATAAAATAACGTTTCTAAGGGTGTAATTAAAATAGGCATATTTATATTATTGGAACATGTGTAATAATGGTTTCTGAAATAACGGCAGCGATTATTTTTTTCCAATTTACTTGTAATTTTAGCCCAGAGAGGGTTTTTTTTAACGTGTTTTGTGTCTTCCCTGTTCCCATCTTGATAGTTAGTATGGTCAGTGAATAAACTTCTTTGTGCTTGTGCAGGCACCGCTCTAGCAAATAGTTACGTGGAGGCCTGAATTAAAAATGTAACAATAAATTGATCTTTGACATTGTGGCAGTACGCTCTTGCACTGCAAATGGAATAATTGGGACTGCACAAGGTTGTGCTCTCCTTCTAGTAATGAAGTGACACAGTAGCTTGCTGTATTAAGAAGAAGAGTGCAGCATGATATTTTAAATGAATATAGCAAGCCAAGTGAAGTGAAGTTGTATCATTGTGTCATAGGCCTTGCTTAACTGAAATACACCATTGCAAGAATTTATAAAAATCTTTAAAATTCTTATAAACAAGCATCTAGTTTTGCCAGTAAAAAAAGTTATAATGAAATAAACACTGAAACTACATAGTCATGTTATTTGATAGTCAGGTCACATGCAGATTAAAGTTGGTTGCTTGTTTTCAGTCGCCTTTAATCCCGAGTCTCTCTGTCCTCCGAGAACCTTTGAGAAGTTCCCAAGCTGGTTTCAGGGGGGTGGTGGGGGGGGGGGGGGGGGGGGGGCGACGTGAACATCCCGCTGCGACACAAGGCATGGGAGAGGAATGCCTTTTTCATCTCACTGACTGATCTCTGCCGCTTTCTCCAGTGGCGCGCCACTCAAATGCTCAGCTGGGTTACAGCGGGAGAAGGGGGCGCATCTCTGAGGAGCTTGAGAACAGAGATCCACCATCTCTTGCAGGCGGAGAGACCGGCGGCAGGATCAGAGGGGTGTGCTCGATGAGACGGTGGTGGGCAGGGTGTTCCCCCGGGGCACGCGGGCGTGGCGAGGGGGTTCTGTGGAAGGAGGGAACCCCGGGGGCGTGTGACCGCAATCAGCCGTCTCCCACCAGTCTGCCTCTTTGCAACTCTGAGAGGGCCTCCCAGGATCCTCTGTGTCTGAGGCTAGGTGGAGGAGGACAAAGGACGCACATGTGGGAGGTCTGCATGGACATCCTTCCCATAACTGAGAGGGACTTCTACCTGAAAAAGGTCCAAAAGCTGTAAATTTAAATAGGATTTGAGCCCGTCTAAAGCAAGATAGTCAGGGGGTCTGCCAGTCCTCACAGGGGTTCCAGACTGGACAAAGGAATATAGCGCTTGAGGCAAGAGGCTACTTTTGAAGGAATCTCAACAAGAAGAGTCAGTCCTTCTGCTCTAGGCAATATATAAAGTCTATGGGGTTTTTGTTGTTGATGTCATTTTTGAAATGTCTTGGTTATTGTACAAAAAACATAATGGGTTTATACAGTGATTAAACATTTTTTTTCTCTCTCAAATCAATATCCAAAGCCTCTTAGGTTAAACTCCTAGTTCCAGTGTTGTATTGCACAGATTATCTGTTCCTATTTCTGTGTAGGATATTAAACAGACAGTTGTCCCATTCATCTCCTCCTGTTCCCGCTGTTGGTGAAGATTACATATTTTTGCTTACGTGTTAGCTGGAAAGATCAAAGTCATGAAGTGGCTTAAACGCAGAGCTAAATTCGAGGTTGGATTTTTTAAATCAGACTTCTGTAACCTTTTATTTTGATACATACAGATTAATCTAAGAGGCATAATTCTGTGACAAGAGGCCCCGGAGGAGGGGAACTGAAGGAATGAGGGAAGGTCCATCAGTTCAGGCGTTTGATATTCAGCTGTCTTGGGGATTTGCTTAATATGTTTGAAGAGCTAAAGTGCGGTCTTCCATGGTCACATGACCAGCGGATCAGAAAGTATCCACCGCACAGATGTGCCCCTGCACCTCTCTGATAAACCGCCCTCACACCTGCTCCAGACTGCACATGCATACACACATACACATACATGTAGACACACAAACACACACGTACATGTACGTGCACACACACACACACAAATGTAGGAGTGCATTAGCCTCTCTTAAATCCTTCCCAGAGATCCAGATCAACGCACAGCATGCACAATTAAACTGTATGTGTTCTCTTCAAACAAAAATGCATGCCTTCAGAAGAGACAAGCTCACACTGTTTCTGCTCTTTGAAGTCATGCTATCAAAAATGCAGCAGGTTCTCATGCTATTGCACTCCCTGATACACTTATAAATCATACCTGAAGCAACCAAAGGAATTGACTGCTATGGTGGGACTCATTCATATAAAAAATCCCAGGTATTTTCGTCTGAAAGAATGTAAAATACATTCTCAGTCCTGGATATACTTTCAGCTTCGAAAATAACCCATCAAACTTGTGTTCAGCTTTCATCTTAGACAAGAAATTGGAGTATGTGCATTCAAGGTTATTGTTACACAAAACCAGATACCATTAGCAAGTGATGCATTAAAGTATACACTGGAATGTTTACGTACTGTTTTGGCATTTGCAGTTGAAGTGCAATTGAAAACATTCCTATTTCAGTTACAGATGGAGTGAAGCAGAAAAGGACATGGCCACAGTGTAGCTGTTAAAACCCAATACCTGGCCATGTCTGGCTTTTAACACAGAGTGTTGAGAACAATAGATTATCTGATATGAATAAATTTGACTCACGTGTCATTGATTGTGTTCATGATGAAAATCTGCTGTGTGCTCTCGGAATAACGGCAGCGGCAGTGTACAGCATAGCACAGAGCTCATTCGCACAGAACCGTGCATGCTGGAGCTACCACTGTCAATTATCAATGGCCAAGTCATTTACATATTCACTGTTGTGAGGTAGATTACTGAGATCAGCACAGGTCTCACGGTGTTAATCTTCCTTCAGTCTGCAGCCAGACCCGTTAAAAGGCTTTTAAAGGTGTAAACACCGTTAAAGGTGTTTTGTGCAAACACCTCAGAATTTCACGATCACTGTCAGTTAAGTCCTGTCTGTCTAACTAATAACAGCAGAATGAACTGAATGAGTTTTTTGGCCAACAGAGACCAATTTTCATATGCGTTGGGAATGTGGGTATTGATAATATAACCTTGTTCTTTTCCTTGTTTTTATTTCTTTAAAGTTAATCAAGTATAAATACATTTAGTGTTGAGGCATGCTGTTGTTGCTTGAAGTTTCAATTAGGCATAAAAAGGTGAAAGGAAAACAACAGAGGGTTATATATGAAGAGACAGAGGGAGAGAGAGACTTTACATTGACTTTCCTAGAGCACCTTGGCATAGCTGTTTGACAGTTAACAAAGAGAACAGATGAAGTGGTGATTGACAGTTCCCTGACAGGAAATTAAGATATGTTGGTGGAGATGCAGGGGAAAATGTGAAGGCGTCATGCTCTTGCATTTTCTGGGAGGGTTTGTTCTCGTACAAGGTGCGAACATAGGGCATGCTTTAGCCCTGTGCAATCCCATAGGAGTCTTAATTCTGCCTGCGCGGGACCCACAGATAGGGGCACGCTCTGTGCTGTGCACAAAACCTGCTGGAGGCGCAACTGGCCTTCCCAGTCTAAAGCTTTGACTTTCCTTATGCACACATGACCATAATCCTTTGCACCTTCTGCGGGGGTTTATGTACCTGTAATACTCAGTAAAAAAAAAAAAAAAAATCAACCAAAAGTGAGAGACCGGGTAAACAACACCTCCAGTCTGCCAGCCCTCCCTGATATCAAAGGGGAAAAGAGAGCCGACACTGCAGCACACATTTAATGCATTATTTTCACAGCCTCCAGTCACTGTGCATAGTAGAAATTACAGTCGCTAATCAGTACGCTATCCTTCTTTGCAATCAAGCTCTTTTTTGTTGATAAAGAACTATAAAGGGAGAAGAGCGAGTTCCTTGAAATGGCATGCAGCACATTCAATGCTTTCCCTTATTTGTTTATGGTGAAAGAAACCCACAATTTAAAAAATGCAGAGGGGGCTAAGGTGAAAGTGAATGATTTAAAACAGAAAATAACAAAAATAAGTCTCGCTATCTGTGAAATTCTTCAGTCCGTAATTAAAATAAAATTGAAAAAAAAAAAAAGAAATAATTTTCTGCCAAATCCTATTAGCAGACGCATTTTAGTTCTAGCTCAATGAGCTGTCCTGGACTGTTTCTGTAACATCTGTTTCTAATTATTCTGGGTACTGTTATCAGCTCCCATCTTTGGAAATTGGTTCTCAGATTTGCATATGGTTTGTGATAGACTATTAATTGCTTTTTTTATTTTTCCTGAGGAATCAAAGAGAGTTAATGACAGCTCAAGGCCAATTAGGAAGGAAAACAAATGAAGGAGAAGAAGTTGTCACATGTTTGTCTCTCTAGGTGCGGCTGTCAGCTGCGCGTGCAGGTACACAACACCTGCGAGCTGGTGACTACAACAGAGGAAGGAGTGGGGGTTTCAGGAGAGGAGAGCCTCCAGGTGCACCCTGCCTGGCACTGCAGAGGAGCTTTAACCGTACTGTACTCTCACTGAATAAAGGGTCTTTCTTCAGAAAACAAAATAAACGCTAGAGAGGCAGGCGCAGGTGTGGAGACTTGAGTAGAGAGTGGGTCCTGAGGATGTCTTGAAAGTGTTTATGTAGTGAGTTAAAAGCAGAAGAGTCTGTAGACAGTGAATATTAATCAGGTGTAGAGAGGGTATGTCCTTGGTAGCCCTACCAAGATGTAGAAAATACGCGAATAGTGAGTTCTGACCAGGTATAGAGTATGCCAATGGTGGTTCTTAACTAGGTGTAGAGAGTATGTAGATAATGGATATTGACTAAGGTGTAGAGTGTGTGTAGGCAGTGAGTTCTAACCAGGTGTAGATTGTGCAAAGAGAGTGTAGAACAGGTGTAGAAAGTGTGGCCAGAGAGAGAGAAAAAGAGTGAGGGAGAGGAAGAGATGCTTAGACACTGCCACAGAACAAGTGGAACATTCAAATTGCGGTCACAATGTGCTGAAGCAACATTCTCACCACTTTACATTTTAACACTGTCAAAACAAAATGTCAGTGTTTTTTTAACGTATCCATGGTTACAGCATTGCCTCATTGTTTTATGTTAAAATGTGTCGTGGTTGGGACATTGTGATTATATTGTAAAGGTGTTTTGTAAGTTTTGAAACCATTGTCACTATGTTGTGTAGTCTCAGTACATGTGGTAACGAATCCATGTATTCAAAGGAACAAAAAGATATAGAGTGTACATTGTCTCATAGAAACAGTGGGATATTGGCAAGGGTTGGTTGAAATGTTCCTAGTGAGAGCAAAGTGAGGCATCGCACAAAAGGTAGCTTGTGATTGGAGCATGGAATTTGGTGATGCAAGCTTGTTTGTGGGTGAAAGTCATAGTAACCCTGTTCTTGCATATTTCTTTCCAGAATATGAGAAAAGAAGCATGAAAAGGTCAATTTAGTCTCTCCCTTGCCATCTAAAATACTAACATGTCTAACATGTTACTTCCAGAAATTTTTTAGAGTAGATTTTTTTTTATCTCTTCATTACGCAAGTATTTCATGGTAGTGCAAATTTAAACATATTAAACATGTGGTTGTGTGTGTGTGTGCAGTATATACGATCCCATCTTAAACAGAAAGACTACTTCATTTATTCTTCACCCTTTTCACATGAATTGCTATTTATAGCTCTCTGAGTATATTAGCTGTGACAGGTTCTTGATTGTACAGACAGACAGTTAGAACAGATCAAAAATATCTTGGTTGATAAAATATCAAAGCAATTTCATATATATTGCGTTCAGAGGATTGCTGCAATATTGTGTTACTTCATTAAAATTGAAGAAGGTTGAGAGAAAAAGTTTGCATCATTCAACTCATGAGGTGAGGTATCTGAAGCTTATTCAAAAAGTGCAAGCAAACATGCAGAGACACATCACCTGTAATTGATAATCCCAGGACTGGAAGACCAAAAAGCAGTCTATGAAGGACATGCAATACGTGATGATAATATCTTTCAGGAATGGCAACTACACAAGAACAGATTTGACAGCAGAGGCTTTAGAAGTCACAGGTGCCATTCTCCATCCATCAACAGTTTAAAAGTCACTTTTGAAATCAGGGCCTAAATGATATATGACAGAAAGTACACCTCTGTTAAGAAGCGAGAACAAGACTAGAAAGGTCAAAATATGCACAAAGTTTTCATTTCCTTGTGCCACAGTTTAAAAATTCATGTTCACCTTACTTGTACAATGGGCTAGTGCACTGAAATAGTTTAAACACAGGCATTACGAATGTTCATGTTCGGCCAGGCCAAATTCAATTTCTCATGGTGAAGCTGAGGCTGCAGTCTGATTCGCTGCCCTGTAGCAAAGCAGTCGTTAAGGCGAGGACCACTTAGATGGTCCAGCTTTCCTCGCGTATCCGGAAGGAGCTGTCATTTGATATGCAGATCACAAGCGCTGCTTTAAGGTAAGAATTTCGCATTCTCGCAGCGGCCGGAGGGTGGGATTGCCTCGAGGGGCCCGTGGGGGGAAGAGCAACGCATAGCGAGCAATAAGCACCGCATTTGAAAACTTCACAGACACAAATTAGAAGCAAATTTGAAGTCATTTAAAGCAGTGAAAAGTGTTTGAACTCCCCCGTTTAAAAGGCCACTGAACACACTGGCAGGCGTTAATCTCGAATGAGATTAAGCAGCCCACGGGCAGTAATGCTCCCTCTCGCGTGTAGTAAGACCTTGAGCCGCCTGGCAAAGCGTCCTTCTTTAAGGCGTCCCGGACCCTTTGAGGAATTCCCAAGCTGGAACAAACCGGCGCCGCGTACGCCAGGAGAGGACAGGGCCGCCGCGGTGTCAACCGCGGAAATCCCCCCTCTAACGGAACGTACCATTCCGCAAACTGTGGCGGCACCTTTCATGTAATTTACCACATGGCAACCCTCGCCAGACGTGCAAAGAGTTCAGAATTTACGAGCTTCAGCGGGATCGCATGTGCCTCTCTGAAAGGGATCCTTAAATGTCACTCCCTCCTTTTATCCTTTTTATCCCGAATAACACATACCCCCTACTATCGAACAGTATAAACTTTGCACCTCTACTTGTGTGGAGAAGCTGGCCGACCGTTCTCACAAAAATGAACGGGTAGACCAAACATTCAAGAAAATTCTTTTAAACCAGCAAACACAAGGAGCCAGCCTGAATGCAGAGTCAGCTGAAAAAAGTGAGCCTCCTGCTCTCCAGCCAGACACCTGTATTTAATATGAGGTGTGGCTTGTTAAACAATGGGACAGACAAAGACAATTAACCTGTATGGAATGAAATTTTTCCATGAGCTCAGTTATTGACAAGGATGGAAATGGAAAGAGAACAATCCTTATACATGTAACAAATTGACCATTGAACAAACAGTTTTGGGGAACAGGTGAAGGTTCCCCTTCACGACCTGCATTGACATATTTCAGTAGTAAATTTTTGAACATTACAGTATGAAAAAGTAAAAAATTAAAGCATGATAAACTGATGAATAAAGGGAATATAATCTGACAGTGTATAATTAATATGAAGTACTCCCTCGAGACATCCCAGGTGCCCCTGGGAGGCATTTTGCTTTTAATATCAAAAAATATTTGTCTTGTTTTATGTCAGGACTTTTTGATGGAAAAAAAGTCCTGACATTTCATTATTTCATTATTCATTTCATTAATCTATTTGGAACTCAGATATGTTCATCTTATTTTAAAAACTATAAAGAATTTTCTTACTTTTCTTACTTTTCTTCTAATTTGCATGTGGCATTTGCAGACACTATCATACCAGTTTGTGGCAGTGGGGTTTGCATGTTGCTGGAGGGACAAAAGTGAACTCATTTATTCAGTATGCTGTAGTCATTCATTTGGCAGTTGCTTCATCATAGTATCTCAGTTAATACTGTATTAAAGGGACTCGAAGTCTGGCTATGGAAGGAGAGCAGAGTAGTATCCATGGTAATGAACAGTCTCTTGGCATGAGATGACTTCATCAGAACATCAGTCAGAATATTTTGGGGAGGAAGCAACTTCATCAGAATATCACTGTGGTTCTTAGGTAGGAAGTGGCATCGTCAGAATATCTGTCTCCGATTGCTAGGGAGGAAGTGGTTTCATCAAAAGTGTCACTCACTGTGTCCTTGGGAGGAAATTGGTTCATTAGGAAGTGACCTCATCAGATTGCCATTATGCATGTATTAGAGTGGAATTGAGTTCGTCAGGGAGTGTGTGCCGTGGAGGAAGTGACCTCATGAGATTGTCATTATGAGTTTGTTTGAGTGCAGTGAGCTTCATCAGAGTGTTACTCAGCGTGCGCCGGAAAGGAAAGGCTGGGTCACCCCGGTCACGTCATTTAACCCTCCCGTGTCACCAGTGCTGAATGCTGAACACTAGCGCTTTGTTTCTGAAAGAAAGATCGCTGAAAACCAAGGTCAGTCATGATCACTAGGAAACTGTTTCCTTCCAATTAGCTGTTCCCGCAATGAGCTGCGCTCGCATATGTCAGAATGGTGCTGCCATTTAGGTACTCGTAAGATTGGCCTTTGCCAGGAGGTTGAATTAGAAGCTCACAGTTAAACACATTAAACCACTAACACGTTTCGGAGTGGTAATTAAAAAGCGCAGCTACACGTTTATCATCTCATGTTAGGCGAAGACGTGGAAAGCTTTATTGCCAACAATAATGCACATCCCTCACATAAATGACATCATATCTGCATCCGTCTTTGAACAGGAAAAACAGCTTTAATTGTGTGATTATGTATCTAGTGAAGTGTGCAGTAATTTTTTTTTTTTTTTCTGGGAAAACAATGCTGTGATTAGGATTCACAGAGTGCTGTGTGTTTGACGAAAATGGCTTTAAATAATTACCTCGGCGCAATTAGAATCACAGCCTCCCTGATTGCCATGGCTGCGGGGAGAAGCCTCTCACAGAGAGGCATGTCTCTCCGTCTTCCTCTCTTATGCTCTCTCACTCAAGGGCTCGCATGCATTCATCCCTCATCTCTTTATCTCTCTCGCACTCTCCCTCTCTTAATAGATTTTTTTCTTTTCTTTTCCAAGTGCGTGTGTGGCTTTTTCTCCCGGAACCATTAGGACCCCTTCCTCTGTTTGCGCTGCCCGCATGTTTTCCTTCTTGCTTTGTTTATCAGGCAGAATTGGAATCAATAATGCTGTCTACGGCACCACCGGACACAGCGCTGTCCTGGCCTTGCCCCCTGTGAATTCAGCGGAGGTGCGCGCACACTTGCGGATAGGGAATGCCACAGCCAGTAGCGACCGACACTTTTTTTTTTTTTAATTCTGCTTACAGCAGCCTGCTTTCATGGCAGGTCACAATAGCTCTGAGCATGCAATATTACTCAAAATACTGCAGTGCAGGCTCTGTTTGATGAGGGCTACCCACGATAACCCCCTGGGCGGACAAATTATTTCTGGTATGCGATGATTTTATTTTTTAAAAATGAAAAAGGTATTCATGCATTTTCCAGTGTGGAATGAACAAAATGGAAATTCAGGCAGTAAAACAAAAATGCATTAGTCACTCTTTTAATTCCCTTTCTTTGGCATCTTTCTTTTTTTCAGTTACAATGTACTTATATATTTATATCCCCCCCAGGAAAGTCAACTCATTTTTGATCAACATTTATTGCATTATTAATTTTCCAAATGGGTTTAAAGCTAATTAAAAGCAATTACACGGTTGTTCACAGTATGATCCATTATAACGGCCTCTTCACACAAGAAAACATAGAGGACCACAGCAAAGCTTGAAGATGGAGAAGAGAGGAGAGAGAGTGAGAGAGTGATACAATGGAGGAAGAGAGAGAAAACACACCTTGTCACTGTGATTTCAGTTATTAGGATAAAAGCAGACAAGACTCCGGTTTTGAAAGACATTTGGCATGAAGGTCATTTGGCAATGGCAAAAAGCATTGTTACTTTAATCATATGCTCACAAAAGATTGAATAACAATATACATAAGACCTCCTGTGTATTAGCAGGCTGTATGTGAAGGTGATTTAAGTGCAAGTTTATGCTAGTCCTTATAACCCAGTATCATTTGTGCTGCACAAAATGTGAAATAAGCAAATATGGAGACATTTATACTCAGAAATGACTTCTGGCAGGATGTAATCTTGCTGAACCACAGCAAAACACAGAGGTTTGTGAAGTGCCTGAATTTTTCATGAAGAATCATTAATGTGAGTAAGAATGCAGTATATTTATGAAGAAATGATTTTGACAGTGTAAATTCTGAATTAACACTGTTTCTGAATTTCTGTAATTTACAGAAATGGTTTAAAGTATTCTTTTATTGGGAAAAGTGAAAAAGTGCCAAAAATACCTCCTCATTTTCAAACACCTTTTTTGAGTTCCAAGAGACAGGCAATGATTCATGGTTCACTACATAATAAGTTAACCTTGAATTTCTCGCATTGAACACAAAGACTCCTGCTTAACCACATCCTACTCTGTGTCATACCCAAGCTAGTGCTGGTATGTCCAAATCGGAGCCTTATGTCTAAGCTTTCATGTACCATGTACCATATTGACCTGATCTGAGTGCAGTGTTCAGCACCGATCCCTCTGGGAGACTAACACAGTGCTCTGTGGCCCTTTAATCAAACCATATGCCCCAGGCACTGAAATAGTTGGTGGTCTTCATGGAAACATGCGGGAGGGGAGGTTGCTGGGGTCTCTCAGTGTGGTGAGATTGGATGGGTGACCCTTGTCCACACAGGCCCAGTGCTGCGCAGTCATATAGACTCAGAGCTGCACAGCCACACAGACCCAGAGCTGCGCAGCCACACAGACCCAGAGCTGCACAGTCATATAGACTCAGAGCTGCACAGCCACACAGACCCAGAGCTGCGCAGCCACACAGACCCAGAGCTGCACAGTCATATAGACTCAGAGCTGCACAGCCACACAGACCCAGAGCTGCGCAGTCATATAGACCCAGAGCTGCGCAGCCACACAGACCCAGAGCTGCGCAGTCATACAGACCCAGAGCTGCGCAGTCATACAGACCCAGAGCTGAGCAGCCACACAGACCCAGAGCTGCGCAGTCATACAGACCCAGAGCTGCACAGCCACACAGACCCAGAGCTGCGCAGTCATATAGACCCAGAGCTGCGCAGTCATATAGACTCAGAGCTGCACAGCCACACAGACCCAGAGCTGCGCAGTCATATAGACCCAGAGCTGCGCAGTCATATAGACTCAGAGCTGCACAGCCACACAGACCCAGAGCTGCACAGTCATACAGACCCAGAGCTGCGCAGTCATACAGACCCAGAGCTGCACAGCCACACAGACCCAGAGCTGCGCAGCCACACAGGCCCAGAGCTGCACAGCCACACAGACCCAGAGCTGCGCAGTCATACAGACCCAGAGCTGCACAGTCATACAGACCCAGAGCTGCACAGTCATACAGACCCAGAGCTGCACAGTCACACAGACCCAGAGCTGCGCAGCCACACAGACCCAGAGCTGCACAGTCATACAGACCCAGAGCTGCTCAGTCATACAGACCCAGAGCTGCACAGCCACACAGACCCAGAGCTGCACAGTCATACAGACCCAGAGCTGCACAGTCATACAGACCCAGAGCTGCACAGTCACACAGACCCAGAGCTGAGCAGCCACAGGTAAAGAGTCTATCTGTTATAGAGAAAGACAATGGAGGTTGTTGGTGCAGCCACTTTGCAAAAAAAAAAAAAAAAAAAAAAAAGGAAAATGTAAAGCAGAATTGATTTTCACAATAGTGGCAAGGGACTTACATACCATATTGTCACAAAGACAGCATCTGGTTAAGACAGGGATTTATGTGCCAAGCTCTTGCTTCATAAAGTGTATGTACAGATTGGATATCCTCAGCTGTCGCTTTGGAAATGAGTTTGAAGTTGGGCAATGGTATGTTGTTCTCTGTGTGAGACTGGCAAGTGTTCTATACTAGCAGAAAAATTCCAAGCTGGTGATCTCCCATGTGAAAGTTAACAATGCAATTGCTCAAATACTCCTGGAAACATTCTAGAACCACAAGCTCCACAGTTTGTTCCCAAATCAGCCCACACATTTGGACGTGCACACAGGTCCACTGCTAAAACCTGAGCGAGAGTCTTGCAACAATAGAGCATCTTTGATTTTCTCCACAGGTTAAGGACGGTATGCTTCCCTCACGATGTTGCTTTCGTTTTTGGCTGCCTCCTGTTTAAAGGAGCCTTTTTTCTCTGAAAGCCTCTCTGCGCTCTTCCAGGTGAAGTATGGGAGATTCGCCTTCGTGTGGGACGCGGCGGTGCTGGAGTACGTCGCCATCAACGACGAGGACTGCTCCTTCTACACGGTGGGCAACAACGCGGCCGACCGCGGATACGGCATCGCCATGCAGCACGGCAGCCCCTACCGCGACATCTTCTCCCAGAGGTACCGTGCAGAGTGGGCCGGGGGAGTGGGGGGGTACCAGCAGGGGGCGCCACCGCGGCAGTGTACGTGTCACTGTTCCTCACACACTGTCAGTGCTGTATTGTGCAATGCCCGCAGGCGTTTCCACGCCGCTGCCCTCAGACCGAGTTAAAAACCCTCCCAGGGCAAAGGCAAGGCCTGTGCAAACACTCGCGTTCGATTTAGCCCAGAGGCATTTAACACACTCCGTCCCCTCAGAAATGCCCCCCATCTCACGGTGCGCCTGCTCGTCAGCAAGTTCGCGTCGATGGCTGTATAATGAGTCTGAGAGGCTGCTTCACACTTCAGAATTGCTTTCAGAATCGAGCGTGTAATAGGAGTGGGGAAAGGTGTTAGTGGGCGTGTCGCCTCAACACAATTTGTTTACTCCTGTTTGTCCAACGATGCGCACAATTGGAGAAGAATATTGCCTGTAATGGAGGTTATTAAAGTAAACAAGCTATTAATTGACAGTCGGCTTTAATTTCCCCCTCTTTATTGTCAGAGCCCCGTCAGCCTATGACAGGGGTTCCCAAACTCATTTCAATAAAGAACAGTTTAGGGGAAGTATTCCCCATGGCCTCTGCAACAATAGCAAGAAATTTACCAAAACAAAATAGTTGGGACACTGTTCTTTTTCTGACTTCCAGACTGGAGGAATCACTGGGGCAGAAAACGAGCACAGTGTGGTTTAATTGCATAAATAATTGTTTGCCGCTGCAGTATCTTGCTCTTTTAATGCACTGAGGTGTTTTCAGACGCTGTTGCATATGAAATATGTGTGGTACTCTGTGTTATTGCGTATGAAGTATGTGTGTTAGCCTGTGTCAGTGCATATGAAGTATATGTGTTAGCCTGTGTTACAGCATATGAAGTATATGTGTTAGCCTGTGTTACAGCATATGAAGCGTATGTGTTAGCCTGTGTTATTCCACATGAAGTACGTGTGTTACTCTGTGTCACTGCATATGAAGTATGTGTGTTACCCTGTGTTATAGCACTTAAAGTAAGTGTGCTGCCCTGTTCTTGGACATAATGTATGTGTGCTGCTTACATTTCCCAAGTGATTTCTGCTCCTGCGTTGTCATGTATGTAGCATGCTCTCATATATCCTTGCACCTTTAGAGTGTTCCCCCGTGCCGCAGCACGGTAAGCATGTGCATTTCCCTGTGTGCTGCTGCACACGAAGCACGCGTGTTCCAGAGGACTGGTGCACACATCTGGTGCAGCGCGGACAGGAATGCGGCCACTTCATGCGCTTTTTTTTTCTGCTGTACGCGGTTAACCGCATCACAGAAACGGTGCTCGCGAAATGATCATTTATTATTCAGTGCTTTTGCGCTGGAAAAAAAAAAAAAAAACAGGGATCAATAGCGGCTCTGAGTGGAAAGACAGAACACCAGCTCCCGAGTCCCAGCTGGGGAGTATGACAGCTATATGTGACCACATTACACTGCGAGCTAACACCTCAACCAAACAGAAAGGAGAAACATGCTAATCGGTTACTACCTAGCGATCGATAATCAGTTAAATCATCTGAGTGCAAGTCTAAGAGTAATGAGTGAAAGAGACTGGGGATCTCAGAGAGTATTCATTTCCCTGTCTCCTGTGTTTACAGTTAACAGGTCCCCAAAGATTAAGAACAAGATGAAAAGGAATTGATCTTCCCCGACAATGTGTGGTGTGTGAGCAAGTAGGCTACTGCCGGGCGGGCCTGTGTGTGTGTGTGTGTGTGTGTGTCTCTGTGTGTGTCTATATCTATGTCTCTGTGTGTGTATGAATGTGTTTGTGTGAGTGCCCTCATGTGCACATGCATGCGTGTTTGAGAAATGCAACTGGAGTTCTGCAGCAAGAAATGAAAGCCCAAACAGCACAGTGTTTAAAGAGTGCGGAGGAAGTCGACACCCTAGTGGCACGCTGCCTTCAGAGCCACGCCGAGTCTCCGCGGAAGTCGTTACATTGCGCTGCACCGCGGGGAACGGGCCCATTCTTCCCATTTGTTATGAAAAACTGCATATTCCGTCGCTTCTGCACCAGCACCCACGCGTGCAGCTTTCAGATGTGCACCAGCAGGCAGTGGACTCCAAAGCAACACCAGTGCCATACGGACGCAACGAATTGCCAATACGGGTTTGTTTTTTAATAAATGGCAACGCTTAAATGAGATTTGAAATAGCAGGCTCTGTGTTTGTTATTCCTCTGTAGCTGAGCTTTGTAACTGAGCTCCACAGTGATGCAGCTTGACATTTTAATGTTAATGGTAATTAATGCCACCCGTGGAGCCTCTGTAATGCTTTGTGGACAGAGGCCACTATGTCCTGTGTAGCGCTTTGCAGATAGATGACTTTATACAGAATGCCTTCACATAAAATGTTTACAGTTGTGTATTGATACACTCTCTGTGACTTATTTATTCGGTACTGTGGTTGTGTTCGCAGTGTGACACTGTAAAGTTCAGTACTTAAGTCTGGTGTGCAACACTGGAGTGTAATGTTAAGTGTTTTTGTAATTTGCGGTCCTGAAGTTTGCATTTAAGTGTAGGAGTGACATGGGTAGCGGCAGAGTTTGCTTTTAAGGATTGGAGTGTAATTCACAGTGCTGAAGTCTGCTTTTAACTACTGGAGTG
>NC_050586.1:40470000-40472500 GCF_013368585.1 Megalops cyprinoides
TTTTTTAGAAAACTGTATTCATCTGTCTTCATTTAATTAACATATTTATTTTATTGCTTTTGTGTTGAGTTTCTTATTTGTAAAAAGCATTTTTATTGTGGTTACATATCCATGTATATGTGAACGGAGGAAAAAGGAATATATATAATCACTCAACTTTTAACTTCAATTTCAATGTTTTTTTGGTATGACAGATATATACGTGTGTGTGTGCGTGTGAATGTCAACGTCTTGCCGAAAGGGCGCTGAAAACTGAAATTAACAATTGAGTGAGACAGAAACGCACACGCACGAGAGGCCGGGTAGCAGCCACAACACCTCCACAGAGCCCACAGCAGAGAGCAGAAAGAGGGGCGGTGAGAGCAGAGAGGAGAGAGGAGAGGAGAGGAGAGCGGGGGAGAGGAGGAGGGGCTCACCGCGTGCCGAGGCGGCGCGTACGCAGCCCCATGAAAATGGAGCGGATGAGCTTGCCGAAGGAGGCGGCGTTGACCGGGTCCAGCCGCTGCTCCTGGCAGTGCCGCAGGTAGTGGCTGTACAGCGTGGAGCGCGGCAGGCTCACGCCCTCCGCCGTCTCGTAGTTATCCAGCAGCCACTGCAGCTGTGGGGGGAGGGAGGGGCCGGAGACACGCTCGCGTCAGTTACCCACAATCCATCACACCGGGGCAAAGGACACAGTTCAAGTAAGGCAGAATACACGGTGTCCGACTCAAAGCCCATTCGAAATGAACTCAGAGTGGGATCTAAAATTAACATACATACATTCACGTGCATATATACACATACATACTGTATGTATATACATATATATATATATGAATACACTTATATGCACACATTACATTACATATAATATTACACAAATGACATATTATAATAAGTGCCTACGAGAAGTGAGTGTTTTCAACTTTGTAAATGGCTTGAAAATCATTTCATGTCAACTTTCAAACTTCAGTGAGTTCAGGAAGCCTCAGCTCCTCACAGACTATGCTAAGCTGCACTCGGAGAGACAAAAGATGTATGGAGCGAGCGAGCACGCTCCCCATCCCTTCCCTCTCTGGACCACCCCCACCCTTCCTCAGCCCTACCGGTGTTTCTGTCACCTGGAGTAACCCCTGTTTGTCTGAGACGAAAAAGTTCACATCATGCCCATGCGATTTTCCCAGTCTTTGAGAAAATGCTCTTACTGTGGCTTTTCATAGCTCTTCTGTCATTACCCAGAAAGACATCATCGACTAGAAAATTTTAATGTCTTCAGATTTAATTCCAAAAGCCACTGCCAGCATGAAAAGGTCTGTCTTTGTGCAGGAAAATCTAGGCATTGTTCTCAAAAAATGAAAATTTACCCAAAGTAAATTAGAGGACTTATCTTATAGCTTTCATTACTTGGTAATTTCAAAGGCAATGTGGAAAGCTGCATGTCCAGTGAAAAGGGCAAAACTTAATAACTGCAACAGTACCATGTGCTTCAATTCTAAATGGCACTGATTAAAATTTCAATTTTCTCTCCATTGATTTTTCATTAAAATAACCGGCAAAAATTCAGGTCAAGAGGGGTTACAGTGTCTCTTCAATGAAAAGCGAGAGCAGACAGAGCGGAGCACAGCAAAGAAACCAATCAAACAACAAACGAAAAACAGACTTGAGGAACTGAGGCATCCCATCCACCAGAGGAGGAGAGAGAGCTGGAGAAACAGATAGAGAGAGAGAGACAGAGAGAGAGAGAGAGAGGAGAGACAGATGGGGGAAGAAGGGAGAGAGGGAGGGAGACAGGGGAAGAGACAGAGAGAAAGCAAGTAAGAGAGAGATAGAGGGGTGAAGGGGGGAGAAACAGGGGAGACACAGGGAGAGAAAGAGATGGGGAGAGGGAAGAGACAGGAAGGGAGAGAGAGCAATAGATAGAGAGAGAGAGAGAGAGAGAGAGAGAGAGAAGGGTGTAAGACAGAGACAGAGGAAGAGGGGCGAGTGCAACAGAAAAAACATGAAAGAGACAGAGGAAGAAAGATGAGGGAGGGCAAGTCAGAGAGAGAGAGATGGGGAGACAGAGGGAGAGAAGGCAGTCGCTAGAAAAGCAGGGGAGCACAGAGGAGCGTGGGGCAGACCAGCGCTTCATTACACCAACTTACATGGCTGTTGAGCAGCGAACTCCGTTGAGTGGATAAGCCTTCAGACTTTTGGAGTGTCTCAATCGCCATTTCAATCTGAGAGACCACAGAGCAAACACACAGGAAATAAAAAAACAAAAAGGAGGAGAGGAGAAAAAAAAAAAAGTGCTGAAGGCCAGGAAGCAACAGAGGCGAGTGACCCCGAACACAGGGAGAAACAATAGGAGTTCAACAGGGACTGGCAGAAAAACAAGGTCATTGTAAGCACCACCGAAGAAGCAAGAAGCTCCCCACAGCACACCAATCGCACAGACAGCCCACCACAAAACAGGTCATCCGAATAGCCCTGCTGAGCTGAATTTATGACTCATTCCTGCCTTTACTGCTCTTTAGTATTT
>NC_050586.1:40777500-40867500 GCF_013368585.1 Megalops cyprinoides
CCTGTTGCACAAGCAGCTTGTGAACAATGCATACACATGGAGTGAACTGTGATTGGATACCTAATCTTATTTCTGCCCCCACCGCGCCCATGTGGCACTGCAGGTGGAGCAAAAGACAGCTAGTAGTTCAGGAGAGACTCCAAGGAAAACTGAGGATTGGCCTGGGCAAACCGGACAGCAGATCCAAGCAAAACAGGACCAAGTGTTTATGTGAGATCCTTGCTGTTTGAGTAGTAGTCAGATTTGGAGGTGAAGTCATGTGAAAACCTTAGCCGTTTTATTAGATTGTTTTTTTAGAGTCTTATGAATGGGTTTTGTGTGTTTGCTTTCTGCAACGTGGACTTCTGTTGTAGTAGTGAGGCAGGGAGTTTAATATGCCAACCAGAGTGGTGATGATTAGATGGTCAGGTTTTGGTTTGATGCGGGTGTAGCAGTGCGTTATTTCGCATGGGGTCCAACAAGGGGATTTCACCTGGCCATGGGCTGAGGTTGTTGACCCCCATGTGGACATCACAAACAGGGAAAAATAGAGGGGAATGGGGTGGAGAAAGGAACAGCTGAGGTTCTTCGTTTAATTAATTGCACAGGGATAGCCTGTAAATTCTCCTCCTGAATTTTCATTTAGAATTTCAATTGCATATAAGGATAAGGCTTCAACCTCAACGCCAGAAAACAGCACAGTGCCCCTCAATCTCCATGCTATAATATTTCTATCTTTGTTTTGTCTTTTTCTCCTTTATGCAGCCCCTATTGTGGAATTGCCCACTATGTGTTAGGCGACAACCACTGCATTTGCTCTGAAGCACTGCACTGGAGCACTGATGCAAGACGAATGCAGTCCTCTGATACACTCGGACACAGTGTATGGCTCTGTTTCACACCGAAAGTCACACAGTGCACGACAACAGAGTGGATGTTCATTGGAGGACAGGCCCCTGACATCATCCAAGCAACTCGCAGGCACCTGACAAATTGCAGGGTGCCTGAGAGCAGTGAGACAAGGAAACCCTGGTCAACCTACCCATCTCTATCCCTGGCAGAACAAAACTAATTCGTTCTGCCATCATAGACTCCTGGTCATTGTCAGCAAGTGACCCAGCTCGGATCAAACCTGGGCTACAGAACTCAGCTTGCATCGTGTTACATTGCGCTGTGTGAACACCTTAAACCATGAGCAACCCTGTTTGCTTCTACTTGATTAATAAGACTAACACCCATTTTAGCAGCCAGCTAGGCTTCCTAAAAAGGCTGTGTGATATTACCGCATAACAAACCAGCCACTCTTTAAAATTGTGAACACTTACATCTAAAGTAATGTATTCCTTAATCCCACATCATACCTGCCATCTGTCCATCTTTTGATTGGCTATCTGGAAACTTGTTTGGAATAGTCTGTAGGTATACAGTCTGTAGGTGTACAATATGACTTGCTTTTCATCTGTAAAGAATGTATGCTTCAGCTGTAAATAATGTATTGCTCAGTATTTGCTGAACTAATTTCCTGATGTATAGGACATGGTTTTATTGTACTCAGGGTTAGTGGGACTTTACACTAGACCATGTGTATTATTGGTGTGGTGTAGGTATACTGTGCTCCCTTAAATGATTCAAGGAGATTGGATGTCAATATATACTTATGGCTCAGAAAAAAAAAACTCATGATTAATGCCAGGAGCAGGTGAGTTGGCTGGCAGGAGCAGGTGTTTGCCTGAGTTAGATTTGATGCAGGCTGAGGTCTAGAGAAACCTACAGCGTGTGCCCTCTCGCTGAAATTGGCCCCAGTTCACAGTGGCAAATCCCATTCCTGTTAATAAGCACCCAAACACACCTCTGCTTCTCTGAGACCCACAGAGACCCAGAAACGGCAGCACTCTGTCATAGTCAGGAGCTCAGCAATGAGAAAGTAAGAACGCGCACCTGCAAACTCTGCAGGAGAGGTGCTATTCACCGCTGTGGTGGGAAGTATCAGATGTTGCGCAACAAACTCACACATACTTACCCACAGACACTCCAGGCCTACACATATGTCTCTTGAGCACCACCCCCTTATGTCAAACATTGCATTTTTATAACAAAACTAAGCTCCACCAACAGCAAAACTGGTAACAGTATATTATCATAGAAATAATTCAAATTGCCAGTAAACAATATGTAAAATAAATTAATTATGTAAACAATTAAAATATAGAGAAGTTTTACAAATGATAAGCAGTATGAGCATACACAATTTTGCACCTAGGTGCCAAACAACAGACAAAGCAGAATTAAAGGTCTGGACTTTGGGCCTAGAGTCTAGTTTTTTTATGCACTCAAGACTCATATATTGCACATGGTACCAAAAATCTTGTTAGGCCAAAACAAATCGTTTAACTCCACTGAAATACACAGCTGGAGAAATAATGCAGTAATCAAAAATCCGAAGGTTGCCATTGTAAAAGGCATCTCGAGTTTCCCACGCAGAGAATCCTGTCTAGCCACAGCTTATTATCACCGCAGGAATCAGAACAAATAGCTGACGTTACAGACACAAACCGCTAATGTCAATGGAAAATGCCATTGCTGTTATAAACACCTAGACAAGTAATAACAGAAAACACAACTCCTCTTGCACTGTACCAGCACCCATCATTATGAGAGGTGCTTGCCTCTCTCTTTCGCAGCCATAAAACTCCCAAACTGCACTGTGGTAAGCCAAGGAGCAGCAAATATTCATTTTGGAAGGTTCTCAATTTGAGGAATTTTGAACCATTTTCCTTTTGTTTGGCTATTTTTGTACACCCTGCTCCAACCTACCGTTCCCTGAAAAGGAAACCATGAAACTGTGTCATCGTAGGCCATGGAGCGGCTAATGTTAATTTTGGAAGAGGCTCAATTTGAGGAATTTTGAACCATTTTCCTTTTGTTAAGCTTTTTGTGCACATCCTGCTCCAACCTGGGCTGCCTTTCAAGGCACCTCCATGTAGAAAGGGTTGTGCTAGTACCCTTTGGCCTATAATACCCCCTCTTTATTCTGAAGCATGGTATCTATCTGGTTATTGTTGTCAGTCACATATGCCTCTAAGCAAGGAGAGGCAGAAAAGCACCTGTTGTGACACTGGCAGCCATATTGAAGGGAAAATGAAGCTGGAAGGGCATGGACAGAGGTAGCAGCCACTAAGCCACTATCCAGCTGTAGAAATGGGTACCGTGTAAAGATGTAACTAAACTATAACTTTGCTTTGTAAGTCACTGTGGATAAGAGTGTCTGCTAAATGACAATAATGTAATGTAAGTGAATGGCAGGACAATCCATTCGGATTGACTGCAAAGTAATTGTTTTGAGTATTCACTACTGCTGTATTGCTTTGCAGGCTAACTAGCTTGCTAGCTAGCTATGGAAACACTGTATCTGATGTGAGAGCTACAGAGCTAGCTAGATGACTGGCTAGCTCCCTGCTGGTTCACTGTAAGTAATATCCTGAGGCTGAACCATGCATATCTCATTAATGGTATAGTAGGCAATCCAAAACAAGGAGACCCTCTTTAGTCTGAGTGTAAGTATCCTATACTACACAACAGTCAGTTACAAAAGTCTGTTGCATCCCATATAAAGAAGCACAGTTCATATTCACAAAATGGTAGAGGCAAACCAGACATTCTGATGCGCACACAAGGACATCATGGTGTCAATCAGACCAAATTGGGTCTCACACATCTACAGAACACAGCCATGTGCCAGGCCTTTTTCGGTGACAATCTAAACTCTAAACTGAGATAATGTATGCAGTAATGTTTTGCTTGTTCAGCTAGTATGCAGTAGGTATTTGTCACTACATAAGAGTAAAGCAGGTAAGAGGCAATGCTCCTCCCTCCTCCTATGCATACCTATCTCAGCTGAGCATATGGTCGTCACTGGACTTACGCAAGGCTGACTGTGTGAAGACTGGCATGAGAGGCCACAAGCACCCAAAGAGGAGCACAGAGGGTGTCTGCTGTCGCTGCAGTCTCAGACAGGCATGGAAGGCCCCCTGCTCTCTCTGTGCCAGTCTAAGCCTGAAGCGGGGGGAGAAAGGGACCCCTACTGTCTTCACTCTCACCCCAGGCTGAGAGAGGACCAAGGGGAACCCCGCTATCTCCTCTCCCTCTCTCCTCAGCCAGGGGCACCAGGCAGGGGGCAGAGACAGAGAAGAACAAAGACAGCACAAATGCCTTTTTTGTTTTATCATTGTGTGTTCAGCGGCTTTTTGGTATTTGGTATCTGGTTTCCAGATACCAAGTGTGAAAAACAGTCTCAGCTATCATGTTGTGTCTACTAAGGTTGGCACGCTTCCTCAGCTCCAAAAAAATAAATGTTTTAATATTAACAACATGTTGTCATATCAGGTTATTTTTGTGATAAGTTTGAATAAGTAATTCATCTCCATTATCCAGTGCTTTTCGTCCTGTTTTGAGAGAGGGGAGTTTCCAGGACCTCACATCTGTTTCATTTTCTCTGTTGTTTTATCAGGAGCAGATAAGAGAAAAAGGCCAGACCTGGTTTCAAGGCTGCCACTGTAACCTTATCATGACTGAAAGCACAACTCCCTCTGTATTGATTAAATCTGTTTAAACAGGAAGGTCAGCCTCCGGGTTGAGGGAGGGGGTCACTGAGTTGGAGGCGGGTGGGGAGGTGGGGGGTTTTGTGGTGGTGGTAGTGGTGGGGGAGAAGGGGGAGGGGGTGCAGGGCAGGGATATCAAGTGTGGGGTCTTTCCAGGAACAACCTAACACAAACCATACATTTCTGCACACACCCTGTGACTTCAACGCTCCTTCTTCACACAACATGAGTTATGCCTGGTGGGTTTTCCAAGAATTACATTACATTGCCAGTGGTTTTTAATGTTACATGATTCTGAGGGGTACAATTTCTCTGCCTCTGGAGAGCAAACTGGCTGCAATGCTGTTTGCAAAGTTCTTAAGTAATTTGACAGAACTCAAAATCAAGACGACAGTTATTGATGAAACATAACATGGTGTTGAATGGTTTCGTGCTACTTCCTTTTTGTGAAACAATGATTGCAGATACTGCAAATATTATTTTATTTTTGCTGCTGGCTAATGTAGAGTGGATTCCCATTAATCCTTTCATTTTTTTCCATTTCTGAAGATGTGACCTAACTTGGTAGCATTTTAGCTAAAAGTTACAGGTCCAAAATTCTACCAAAGCAGCATATGTCTCAGCCATTTAAAAAAAAAAAAGCTATCTACATCTCCTGCCACTAAGCAGCCTTCCAAAACTTCAAGACTTAACTTCCTTTAAACCAAAACAAATTGCAGAGTCTGGGATTTGACATTTGCTCTGCAGACTACTCTCATTCATGTTTATCTAGTATTAACCATTCTCTCATCCCCACGTATTTACCATTAACCAGTGCATAAAAAATGCATCTGTGTAATCCAGTATGCATGTCTGTGAATGTACCAGAGCTCATCTCTGCGCTATTCGTTCTCTATATAGTATAGTGTATTGTCTAGCTCACACAAACACTGGCTCTACAGAATAAAATAAATATACAATAAAAGTTTGGTAATTCCATTCTTGAGAGAATGTTTATTATTGGAAAATATTGTTATGACATAGCTCATAGGTGAGCATCATTGCAATCCCTCCATTTCCCTGCATTTCCCTCCATTTATGGCTTTTCACCCTGTACTGTCTACTTACTTATTATTATTATTATTATTATTATTTTGGTCTAGAATTTTTTTGTTGTTGTTGTTTTGTAAGCTCCCTTTTCCTGAATTTTTTCATACCTGTTCTCCATTTACACAGCTGGTATTTGCTGATATCTGCCGAAACAATTCAAGCTATGTACCTTACTCAAGGGTGAAATAGCTGAACAACCACCTGAGAAACCAGCAACCTCCTTGTCCAAGCCCAGCTCCCTAACCACAGAACATAGCACTTCCATTGTTCAACCGTTCTGTGCTCCAGTCCTCTCCAGTTCATTCCTGTCTGGAGAAGATTCTCCAGAGATGTTTTAGGCGGAAAATATTTTGACACTCATTTTTCATGCTTGGTTTGCATATTATTCCCTTCCAGCCAAAAGCCATTAATGAGGTAAACAGGTAATTCCCAGCATGGGAAGGATCTGTGATGTCAACATGCTCACATGTGTCAATGCACACACGCACACACACACACACACACACACGCACACACACACACACACACACACATATGCTCAGAAGCAGCCATTTTAACATAATGACACTCAAGATTCCAAGAACATCACCATTGGGAGTAGGCGTGTAAACATTGCTACTGGAAGTCACCCTGAGACAATCTGCAAAAAGAGAGAAAGGTTTTTTTGTAAAGAGGGTATTCCCTGTGGGTGAGTTGGGATCACAGGTCTGTAAGATACTGGATCTCGGGGGAACCAGGAGAGCCACAAGGCACTGACAACTGATCTACTCTCAACAATCCTGCAGCAATTTCACTGCCTCGCTCTATCTCTCTTTCCCTTCCTCCCATCCTGTCCTTCCCTGTCTTTCTGAGTCTCAGGCTGTAAATAAGGGGAGATTTTCCAGGCATAGAGAGTGAAAAATGTTTGGTTGTTAATGTACGTATTTTGTGTGGGCGTTCTATGATTCTGCTGTCCTGATGGAAACCGGACACAAAATATAATGCGCATTTCCGTCAGTGATTTGTGTCATGTTTTGTCCTCCAAGCATGAACCCTTGGTGGGTGTTGTCCTCTGTTCTGTAGTCATTATAAAAATGTGCACATGCCCACCCACAAATATACATTCACACACACACACACACGCATGTTTGCATTTGCAAACATGCGTGCACACACACACACACACACACACACACACACACTCGCACGCACAAATGCATGCTTACTTCTCCCCTGGCTATGCCTGCAGTAAGCTTTTATGGGAATGATCAGGTCCAATTCATGGGTAACACTCCTGTTTTATTTGCTCCCATTGCAGTGTAATGGGTATCAATGTTGTCCAGCCTGGGCAATAAAACACATTTTCCCTTCTCTTTATGGGGTCAGTGGCTAAACTGATCATACAACTCATAACATATCTCCACACTGCACTCAGCAAAAATATACCTGGTGTTTATCAAACGATTTAACCAACAGCCGTAACTATGTGCCACTAAGCTATTTTTAGCATTCCGTGGCTATATTACCTTGAGTGAACTAGCCTTCCCTTTCTGCTAGGGTTATTCAGATAAACTAATTAATGTACTTCCTTCACATTCTAATATAGTGTCATGTGTGAATGCATATTTAAGAGGTAAAACAAAGGAAATACGCTAACAGTTCTCTTATGTTGTTATCAATCTATTACTGTCTTTTCAGTTATCAGGATATTTTTCAACTCCTTATCAGGTTGCAACATATAATTATACGGTAAACATAATGTTATTCTGCAGTAATTTCTGCAGGGATTGATCCCATGAATTGCTTTGTTGCAAATTTCATAGCAAATGACCTCTGCGATCTCCTGAGTTCAGTGCAGTAGCATCCTATCTGTGTGGTAGGGAGGTTGCGCAGTTTCCTGTTTATTGCTGTCCAATTTCCACCAGCATAAACAATTCTTCAGCACATTATCTGGGAGTAAGACCGCGTTTTGTGTGACAGAAGACTAATAGTGTTTTAAATCGCAAGGGCTCTCTAAAACAGACCACAGCCGAGGGGAAATGCGTTTTTGCTTCCTCCTGAATGGGATTGAGCGGAGAAGTGAGAAAGCATGTTGAAGCCAGTGTCTTTTTTTTCGCTCTCCGCTCTCCCATTCCAGTGATTGTTTGCTTAGCGGACACTTTTATCCAATGCGACTTACCGTGCTCACAGTTTTAAACCTCACACATTCTGTGATGCACAGATGGATTTTTACTGGAGCAATGAAATGTAAGTGCCTTAAAGGTTCCTGATTATGCTAACCGTATCTCGCCTGGCACTCACACACGCAGCCATCAGATCCAATGCTTCCAGCGATTAAACGCCTTCCACACAAATGGCCGATTTTTGCCTGCATTTAAAAATAAATACAGGCGCCTTCAATTAGAGCCAGTGGAGTCTTGCATGCTGCCCTCACTGTCCCCACACGTTTTTCTTTACCTTCCGTACAATCAATTGGGGTGATATCTCACATCTGGCTCCGGGATTTCTACCCTTTCAGACATGCATATAAACCTATGGATCCACCCCAAAACTGCACACACTACACGATTCTGGCATGGAAACTGTTCGTGCTATCATGACTCGATCGTCGTTGACGAACCTCGGTTTGGGACCGTGTTTCACTGCAGGATGCCTGTTTGTTTTGCCTGTATTTATTCTGATCTTGAGAACAAGCTGAATCAGACGTCTGTATATTCTTTTTTCATGCAATGCAAA
Source organism: Megalops cyprinoides (assembly GCF_013368585.1). Lineage (NCBI taxonomy): Eukaryota > Metazoa > Chordata > Actinopteri > Elopiformes > Megalopidae > Megalops > Megalops cyprinoides. The sequence goes on from NC_050586.1 coordinate 40,785,882, forward strand.
GAGGTGGAAATAATTTCGGGGGGATCAAATGCAGGGGGGAAACGACATGCACCTCAGGTTTGCCCGAGCGCCGCCAGGCCTTGAGACAAAGAGCTGCTTTTAGGCCTCATCTCCATATCTGATAGACATTGCTCTGCTGGGACACGGTACCTGCGGTGCGCTCCGGGGGTCTCAGAACAGGAACTGAGGGGCCTACCACGCAGAGACGACAGCACCCCAAAGCGTGGCTCATTAGCTACAGTGTGGGAGTGGCAAGAGAATACAGGGCAGAAGGAGAATATAGGGAGAGGAGGGGGGAGGAAAGAAAACAAGAGCTGAGAGAGCGAAGAGAGGAATAGCGGGAGAAATATATATATTTAAAAAAAATTGTTGAAAATTGTTTTTTTTTTCATTCCCTCCACACTTTCTGTCTAAATCATTTCAATGGAGGTAGCTAACTCTCGAAAAAATCAATTGCTTTCAGATTCCTCCGAAAACATCCTGGGCTTTTATCGTTGGCCATATAGCCCATTCCGCAGCCCATTCGTTTCAGTTTTATAGAGGAGTTCTAGCTCCTGCGTCTCAGCCTGGCGAAACCAGATGCTCTCCCGGCACATGACTCATCAGGAACATTATTAGAAGTAACAACTTCATAAGCATAACCATGCTCAAGACTGCTGCATGTTCTTGCATTACAGGCCATTAGGCCTTATAAACAATGGTTACCATAGTGCCCGCGCGCTGATGTTTCATTAAGGCGGTCTTACCCGGTTTCCCCACGCAATCTTAATAAATCATCATTAACAGACAGGTCTGACGCTCCGCTCATAAATCATCCAGCGAGTATTTCCTAAAGAGTAATTCAATCTCTGGAAGTACAAACATCCCCTTCCACATAATGAAAGAGGGAGTTTTATCGAACTGAAAGAGAAAAAGCTGGCACGCAAAAATAAGGGGGTGGGGGGCATCCCAGAAAAGGCGGGGTGTAGTTTGGCCATGGTGTATTGGGGTGCGCTTTTTTCTCTCCCCTGAGCTAAGGCAGAAGCTGCACCAAGCATGTGATTTATGCAGGGATGGGAAGTACTACGAAAACAGGAGGGGGCTTCCCATCCCCTTTTTATGCAGCAGCCCCAGCAGTGCATGTCGGATTTGGGAGGAGTGTGTATGTGTGAGTGTGTGTGTGTGTGTGTGTGCGTGTGTGTGTGTGTGTGTTTGAATGGTAAGAAAGAGAAGTTTAAGTGGATGCATCTTTGCTGTTCTGCTGCAGATGCCAGGAGGCCGGAGCATGAGTTGGCTCAGTGTGCTGAAGTGTGGTTGTGACCGCGTGTCTGGGTGTGCACGTGTCTGTGTGCGTGCTTGTGTGTGGTCGGTGTATCCGGGCTGCTGATTTTTAGATGCCTATCTATGTTTTTGGGGCAGGCTGATTTTGGGCTTCTTTTGTGTATCGGGCTGCATGCGTTCACGGTGTGGGTTTCTTTGTTTCTGAGTGTCTTGAGGGCGGCCAATTTCTGCCATTGCGATGGTCTCACCGGGAGCTGGGCATTGGCTTGGTGCAAACAAGTTTTATTATAATTATACGTGCAATGTTTTGTCTGACTACAGAACACAGATGAAAGCAGACCAATCGTTTTCATCCCTGATGGTCTTACTTATCCCCCCATCCTCAGGCTTAAATGAATCTGTGCGCAGTTGGTGACGGATTTGAGCTACTTGAGGATATGGGAGTGTGTGGTTTAGGTGGGTGTTTATTGTCAGCAGACATTTCGTGTGATGGTTGTCTGTGCAATGCTGCACTGCAGCATGACCACAGCTACTGGACTGCTACTGCTTGACAGCTTGACTGCTGCTACTGCACTGTAGTGCCCCTCGCTTAAGTAAACCTTACGGAGAGCTGCAAAACCTCACAGAACACTATATATACGTATGGAGCGTTTCCGTAATCTGTATGCTTCTGTCAGCTATAAGGGGGTTACTGGCGTCGCTCACCGACCTGGTGCACCACAAAAGCTTAATGGATGGAAATGCACTCTGGGTACTTTCTGACATCCCCTGATTCAGGATCAGCTTACTCTCTCCTAATCCTTGTGCCAGTGGCTATGGGGAAGAGGTGTATACTGATCCGGGCTCCTCACTTGTGGTCAGAATCAAAACCAAGTGCATTTGGCCTATATATTGTAGGCGAATTAATGTTTCATTCTGTCACATGAAGCTGGGTGTCATAAGCGGTCATTCTCCAGTGCCAAGATACAGCACCTTTCTGCAACACAGTAAAGACCTGAGTATGTTGTGTAGCTCATGTGTCAATCTATGCTTGTGCATTCAGCATGTAAACCCTGAAAAGTCACAAGGAACAATGCTATCTTTCAGAACAGGAAATATATATATATTTCCCTTTTACAATAAACAGATTAAATGAATGAAAAGATAAATGAAAAGCAGGAAAGCTACACTTGATTCTTGCACAATGGTAATCCAATTTGTCCGGCACTCTGACTGATTGCAATCAGCAGTGCTCCTTTCCCTCAGTATCGGTCCTTCAGCGAGTGCAGAAATCTAATTACGCCACATTGTGTTTCCTCCACATCGCGGCCCACTCCGCTGCTGCTCGCTGCTCTCTGTTGTGCCTCCTTGGTGTTGCCCGGTCTCTCCCGCCTGCTGTACTGTCCACACAGGAAACGTGTGGGGGAAGCTGTTACCTGGCTGTTACACCCACCGACAGTCACCGGGATCTGTGAACGGAAAAGTACAGTAGACTCTAACGTGTGAGCGTGTGAGCGTGTGTGTATGCAATTGTGAATGTGTATGATATGTCCGCTGACATCGGAGGGTCAATAGTATCCGTGAATGAAGAACTGTGAGATACTGAGCACCATGTACTTACTATGTTGTGTGATGGATAACTAATACAGGAGACTCCTGTGTGTGTGTGTGTGTGTGTGTGTGTGTGGGGGGGGGGGGGGGGGGGGGGGGGTATGGGGGGGGTATGTGTACTTGCATGCATGTGTGAAAAAGTGTATGCATGTGTGCATGTGTGACTATGTGTACATGTGTATATGTACACTATATGGCCAAAAGTATGTGGACATCTGACCATCACACCTATATGAGCTTATTGGACATCTCATTCCAAAACCATGGGAATTAATATGGAGTTGCCCCCCCCCCCCCCCCCCCCTTGCAGTTATAACAGCCTCAACTCTTCTGAGAAGGCTTTCCACAAGATTTTTGAGTGTGTCTGTGGGAATTTGTACACATTCATCCAAAAGAGCATTTGTGAGCTCAGGCACTGATTTTGGATGAGAAGGTCAAGCTCGCAATAGGCATTTTAATTCATCCCAAAAGTGTTCAATGGGGTTGAGGTCAGGGCTCTGTGCAGGCCACTGGAGTTCCTCCACACCAAACTCGTCAAACCATGTCTTTATGGACGTTGCTTTGTGCACAGGGGCACAGTCATGCTGGAACAGGAAAGGACCTTCTCCAAACTGTTGCCACAAAGTTGGAAGCACTGTGCATTCCTGTAGGTAGCGCTCTCCTGGCATCCGCCAAACCCAGATTCGTCCATCAGACTGCCAGATAGTGAAGCGTGATTCCAGAAAACGCCACTGCGCCAGAGTCCAGTGGCTCCGTGCTTTGCACCACTCCAGCTTGGCATTGTGCATAGTGATGTTGGGCTTGTGCGCAGCTGCTCAGCCATGGAAACCCATTTCATGAAGCTCCCAACACACAGTTCTTGTGCTGATGTTGCAGCCAGAGACTGTTTGGAGCTCTGTAGTGAGTGATTCAACAGAGGATAGGTGGTTTTTACGTGCTACGCGCTTCAGCACTTGGCGGCCCCGCTCTGTAAGTTTGCGTGGTCTACCGCTTCGTGGCTGAGCTGTTGTTGCTCCTAGATGCTTCCACTTGACAATAATAGCACTTACAGTTGACCGGGGCAGACCTAGCAGGGCAGACATTTTGCAAACTGACTTGTGGCAAAGATGGCATTGTATGACAGTGCACTGAGCTCTCCAGTATGACCCATTCTGCTTCCGAGGTTTGTCTATGGAGATTGCATAGCTATGTGCTTGATTTTATGCACCTGTTCACAATCGGTGTGGCTGAAACACCTGAACTCAATAATTAGGAGGGGTGTCCACATACTTTTGGCCATATAGTGTATGTTCATGTCTCTGTGTGAGTGTGTATGCGGGTGTGTATGCGTGTGTGTGTATGTATGTATAATCAGTTGTGTATGTGTGCATGTGTCCCTGTTCTTGTGTATGCAGCTGTATGCTGCATGCATGTGTGTGTGTTCTATGGAGGTGTGTGCAAGTGAGTGTGTGCATGTGTGTGCATGCGCATGCATGCACTGATTAGGTATCAGATTCATGAGGAAGGGTACAGTTTGTTGCAGCCTGCTTGTATAGAAAAGTGTGCTGTCATGGTGGCTAGAAGAACAGAGTGAGATTTCACTCAGTCACTCATTACACCCACTCTGTGAGCAGGACTTACTCTGCACTGGGAAAAAAATGACAGCTTTCATGGTCAATGCTGAGCAGAATAATTCAAATAAGGATCATTGCATCTGATCTGACTGATTATACTTGTTTCTTCTTCATCATCCTCTTCTAATAATAATAATAATAATAATAATAATAATAATAATAATAATTATGTTGTAGCAGTGGAATACCTTGGTGCACATACACTAATATGCTTTTGATAATAGGGGTTTCAGTAATTGAGTCAAACTTAAAACTTTTTCATTATCATTAAAACTAATGATATGTGAAGTCCATAAATAGTAACAGACTCACAGGAGAAGGCTGCCGATGGGTGATCCTTATTTATATTGGCACAGTTGCTTATGGTGTTATGAGCATTTATCAAATATAGCTCTCTGCTCCCTGCCCCCCCCCCCAATTTCCATTTGTAGCTTGCCAGCTACCACAGATGTCAAATGGTGGGAATGTATTAATTTCCTTTCACTCTCGGTTATCATCTACAAAACAAAAGACTGGAGAGCCATCCCGGCACAACAGATTGCCACAGACCAAAAGGAGCTGAGGCTGAGTCCAGCTACAAAGGCAAACTGCTCTTTCTCTTTTCAATATGACTGTTATTGGCTTAGTCCACGGATATTTGTCCACAGGAAAGTGACAGCTGAATATAACACAAAGGATGCATTGAGGCACATTCAATACACGGATGGAGAATGTGGAATATGTACAAGTGGATTTGGATGATGTCATCTTTGACTGTTGAGACCCCATTGACATGTTGTGGTCAGGAGCAGTGAAGCTGAGGGCACGGGGGTCAGGGATGTAGGAATTCAGTTAACACAGTGAGTGTGAAGGCAACTGGGAGTTTTATACATTTCAGGAGTTATGGTTCTATGGGATGGGTGGTTTATAGCCGGTGGTTTATGAATCCCCCACCAAAACATGACTTGTGTCTGTGGCAGCGCTTGGAAGTGAGAAAACACAAGAGACACTCTATTAGAGTCGGAGATGTTATGCAGGGGAGAGAGTCTGTACCGGAGCGTGATTAATTCGGACCCCAGTGTCCTTAGTACCTCGTCCTTGACACAATAATTCAAGGGGAACAGGGTGACCCCATCAGCTGGTGCTGCCCAGATGTGGGTGGGTGGGGTGGGGGGTCCAACGCCCCAAGTCCCCGCTGCATCTATCTTTGGACTGGCAGTTAACCCCCAAACACACACAGGCACACACACACACACGTGCACACACTCACACAAGCACACACAAACACACACACACACACACACTTCCTCTCTAAACAATCCCCTCTCTGAACGTGATTGATGCTCATTTAGCCCAGTAGACCACACTGCATCTAGGCTGTGGGGTGATAGAGCAAGAGAGAGAGAGAGAGAGAGAGAGGGGGAGGCAGATTAACAGGGAGGGAGAGAGGCAGAGAGAGAGGGAGGCAGAGGGGTAGAGAGAGGAAGAGAGAGAGAGAAAGAGAAAAAGAGGGAGAGGGAGAGACGCAGAGTCACAGTTGTTGTTGTTCCTGGCACTGCAGTGTCCTTCAATCTCTTTCCATCCTCTTGAGGTGCCCCCCAGCCAGTATTAACAGCTGTGATTTCAGTAGAGTAAGTTTTTCCCAGCTCGCTGTCAGCCCCATAATCAGTGGCAGCATATTCGACGGACAGAGGACATGCAGAGAGGGGCCCCCTTTCTACAAGCGAAGAGCCGACAGGGGCCCGTTACGACACAGGCCGTGCTGCGGGGTGCAAGCCTCGGCGTGCATAAGGGGGCGCGCCGCGACTGCCCCGGGGCGGGGAGTGCTGGGGGACGGTTTGGGGGTGTGTGCAAGAGAGGAGGTACTTGTGTGGGCCCCCGTGAATAGCTTTTTGAGGGGGCAAAGAGTAGTGGGCGAGGCAAAAGGCCTCTGAGCCTCCAGGTGGGCGGCACTGACTGGAAGAAACAAACAGAACTTCTCATGCTGATATTAAAGGCCATGCAGAGTTGACGGAGAAGCCCTTAACGAATGCAGTTTAAATCCACTTTATTCTTTAAGGGGTGGGTTGAGGGGCAGCAGGGCATTCAGATTTTTTTCTTCCTTCATCCCTTAATCCACTCCAGAATATTCATCTCCAGAGTCAGCTGTTTGTAAGTGTGTGTTTATGTATGTTCGTCTCCCCATACGGGTCTGTGTGGTGTGTGTGTCTCTCTGTGACACCGTGTCTTTGTGTCTGTGTTCACATGTATGTCTCTATATGTGTAAGTGTGAATGTGTATGTATTGCATGTCTGTCCACTGTATGTCTGTGTCTGTCGATCTTTCTGTCTCTGTCAATATGTGTATATCTATTTGACCACATCTGTGTGTATATGCCTCTGCCTATATGTCCTTTGAAAGAATACATGTGTATGGGACTATCTGTTCCTGTATGTCTGTTTGCCTGTATGTTTCTGTCTGTGACTGTGCATTTCTGTGTCTATCCACATCACTATGTACATACAGTATCTATCTGTCTTTTCAGTGTGAACGAATTTGCCGTATTTGTCTGTACATCTGTTTATATTTGCAGGCTGCTTAGGGAGCCGAGTACACTTTTAGCATCTCACATTGTGACCACGATCTCGCACCTCTCAACCTCATTCAGCTGTATCGCACACGTTAGACAGAGGGGCTGATAAAAGAGTGTCATAGTCTAATTCTTCACAATAAGTCGTGCTATCTTGGCCATTTCTCTTCACGCCCAATCGATGCCTGCTCTCCAAATCACTTTATAATGATGTGACATTCCACTGGCAGTGTTTTCAGGTGCCCTGTCACAAACGGCTTTGTTTACTGAGGCATTTCCTGATCTGGCTTTACAATACGATGGCGAGATTAAGCTCTGTACAGGTCTTGATGGAACATGCTGCACTTAAATAAAAAGCAAACATCACTGCTTAACTGTCTTAGGTGTGTTCTCTGGTCTGTGATTGTGCTTCATGCATACATTATCATTATTGAGGTGGCTTGAAAAGGCCAACTGTTCTTCTTAGCATTTCTTCCTGTCATTCTGTCGGATTTTTTGTATGCAACTCCTCCTATGGCTTTTTAGCTACACTTACAAAAGAAATACCATCAGCTAATATGAGGTTGCATTGCTTGTGATATTTGTGCCAATACCTATTTTTGAGATATTTAGGATTTTCTAGCAAAAAAATGGATAGAAAGTTCAAAACACCTGCAGCTGTTGCCAAAATAGGCCTGCTACAGTGGCCACATATACAGACCAGACCTATCAAGCAAAGCTTGTAACTACTAGCTACTGCCATGCTTGGCTTTGTCAAGCCAACTTAAAGTTTTTTCTCAATCCCCTCCATGCTAGTTTTTACTTCATGCACATTACAGATCAACAGAAAAATATACAGAAAGCTTTGTTTCCCTGAGATCTGTCCCTTAGACAGAATATTTATACTTGTATTTCCCTGACTGCTGGGGGTCCAGTTTCCTCTTTCCCCGCCAGAGGGGTTTTTGAGCTTCTGGGATTGGCAAGGCCTCGCGGTCAAAGTTCAGAGGTCAGGTAGGTTCAGGTCTGGCTTGAATCAGCAGTCACTGAATGATTCCTCCTTGGTGGTCTCAGGCCTATGCCTGAGGCAGACAAGCCACAGACACACACAGTATCTGACCATAGCTACATATCCTCTCTATACTATTTACACAATGCCCTGCATTCCCAAATATCGGTCACAGCCTGTTTTTTTATCTAAGAAATTTAGGAGTACACATCACAAATTCTGCTCATTTCCAGATGTTTTTTTTCTCTTTTCTTTTAGATCATTGTGATATATCATTTATAAATCCTCTGATAAAACTAAAACGCTTTTGATCTGTTGGACCTTGGGGATCTTCTACAAAATGTTTTCAGTTAGGCTGTGTGCACTCCAGTTGTTAGTAATATGTTACAGGCCTCTCAGTGTGTTTGCTGAAAAATGCCCCATGTTAACCAGCCACATGAAAATCATACATTTTACCAGCCATATGCTACATTATCGGGACTAAGACAGGAGCCATTTGCAATGACCTTGTATTTCTTTGCTACAGAAAGTGTTGACGAATTCAGTGCTCTCCACCTTTGCTAAAATGTTAGATTGCCGGTGGGAAGAGCGGTCTCGGGTGTCCTTCGTCCTCCTCTTCCTCTCCTCGGCTCTCCCTGGGACCACAGCAGGAGATTAGATGACCTCTGTGTTGTGTTTGCTGTGTTATCTGCTGCTAGAGATGTCGCTCAGAGGGCCTGATGTTCCACAGGTAACCTGGAAATGCCTGCCAAGTGTGGATGTTCCCAGTGATTGATGGTGCTGCTCTGTGACTCCTTTCTTGTGTGCAAAAGCAGTCCTCTGCTACAGAGCAAGGGAGAGGATTCAATGAGGTTCACTCTGCACTGGTTTCTCCCCTCTGATTTTTACCTCTGTAATCGGCTCCCTTTAATCCTTTGATGCACATTCACATGGATTTGATATTAAAATTTACACATGCGCCTGACTGATACCTCACTCAATATGAATATGCTTATTAAGCCACTCTTGCTTTCAACAATGGATAAACTCTTGACATCATGTTGAAACCTAGACTGCCTTTCACAAACTGCATGCCTTTTAAAAAAGTTCTAAGACGTAGGACTGCCCCTTCATTAAGCATTAAGTAGTGCTGTGGAAAAGCTGTGTCAAAGTTCCAGGGGACTGTTTAAGGTCCCTCTTTGTCCCAGATTAGGTCTTATGACTGTGCTCATATTTCATTTTGTGGAGCAATAGGTGGTAGCAGAAAGCTTTGTGTCTTCATTTCTATGGAAATGAGAATTGTTGGCACAAAGTCTAGGACATCCCTTTATTTTTTACAGTCAGTGCATTTCTATCAAAGTAAACACAGTCAATACTGGTTTAGTCCTACCTGATTAATGTCTGCAATAGTTTTCTAGGTAGCTGGTACTAAATGGATTCTCTGTTATCTACAGTAGTCTTAATGCTGAAGCACTATGAAAATGTAGTTACCTTGCTTTCTAGCTAGTTACAAACACAAACCACTGTTGCAAAAGTTCAGAATGAAAAGTGACATCAAGGTCAAGCTTTTATTGTTATTATTTAGGTTTCTAGCTAGGTCATTATTATTACTAATGTATAATTCTCTAGCAGCGCAACACCATAAGGATAATGTGGGTTTACAATGTGCTATTCTGATCATTTATGCAGCTTATTTTTTGTTTAACACTTGGTAACATTAAACATTTGGAACATTTTATTTTCATTGTATAACTTTTCTCCCCTGCTTTAAGCCAGGGGAAAACAGAAGAGGTGATTGACATCCCAGCTTGAATAATGTCCCTGAATTTTGTTGTATGTCAAGGACAATAACAATAACAATCTAGTTCACTCTGAAGCGCTTCCCTTTCCTCAGAATCAAGCCCAATACAAAGGCTCTCCTCCAGATGGGTCTTTGACATCTAATATTTATTAGTCTTTATGGGTGCACATTTAAATGCAATGGGAGCAATCTGAGTGTTCTTCAGCTCAGAAAGACATACTTTCATTTACCTTCAGTGGCTTACAGCAGTTCTTCCTTTTGTTGTGGAAAAGTGTACATCTGTACCATGATTGTCAGAAAATGAGCCTTGTCCCCTAATGGCGCTCGTGACTTCATTCAGAAGAATGCTGCATGAGGGCAGTAAGAGCACAACACCCCCTTTGTTTCTCCCCCCAGGCTCTCCAGCCTCTCCTTATCTAATCTAAATGATCTCTGACCTCTGGGGCACTGGCAGAGGCCTGACACTAACCAGGTGGACAGAGCTCGTTAGCGACGATGAAGGGGTTGGGGATCATTAGCTGGGGCAGAGCCAGGGCAGATGCGACCAGGGCCCTACCGTGCACCAGATTCACCAGGAAAACTTTCACGGGTAGAAATATTTTCCGTTCCATGCAAGTTCTTTTTTTTTGAGGCCTTGCGCTTCTTCACTCCAGCAACTGACAGGAGAGAGAGAGGGAAAATGCTGCTGCTTTTTCTTTCATGTTGCTTATTGTTTGTCACAGTTTTCCTCCTACACATGACTCATCCGTGTCATCTTATTCCCTTTCTTTAGCAAGTTAATAAAGCCAGCTCCTAAACACCAGACAGACAGACAGACACACGGTGCAAAAGAGAGAATGATAATTCTGCTGAGGAAGAAGGCTTTTATGGCTGAATTCACACTGACCTACATGGTCCTTGCAGTTATTGGCTACCATAACACCTTTACAGCCCTTTGGCCCAGTACCTGATGGGCCAGCACCTTATCATGGCACCGAGGATTCTGGATAAATAAAAAAACTGTCATAAATAGACAAGGCCATGTCACTGAAAAATGCTCTCGAAGAAAAGCACAATTTCTCCTCAAGAGTATAATTAATGCTATGAATTAATATGTATTATTTTTTCAGAACTAAGATTTAATCAAATATATCAAATATCAAATATAACAATATAGGCTTGTATTTTGTTCATTATTGTCCTAATTAATCCTGAGCATGCCTATAATTCTTGAATTTAGTGAAATGTAGAGATAATTAACTACTTATTGACACTGCTGAAACAACATATTCTTCCCTAATGCAAAGAAATAATACAATACACATAAAAAAGTTTGCTAGCGTGCAGTTCCACTTTGAAATACTGTGAAAAATAAATATCTGTGAAATTAAGGCAGAAGAAACACTTTGAGATTATTTTGGTCCCTCCAGAAAGCTAATTAAAAAATGTTTAGTCTGTATGTTAAATATTTTAACACCGTTAATAAGACCCATAATGCTTGGGCTTCAGCAACAGATCTGATGCCTGAAGCAAATACCATCTCTCCCTGTGAATATATTACTTCACCAACTGCCCTCCAACTCCTGCACCCCCCACCCTAGATTTGATACCACTGGGATTTGGGACAAAACCAATTATGAATACTCTCCGTGTTCAATAGTCACAAAGTTCAATCACAATTCAGATGGAAGTGTCGCAACTTGAGTCGGGCGCTGAAATGACCCTCTTTTGCGTTCCACCTTTGATGTGGATTATTTAATCAAACAGGGTAATTGGATGTGTGGCCAAATCCCCATTGATTTCAGAGCCATTTTGTTCTAGACCAGCCTTTTATTAAAGCCACGTGTTGAGATGTAACCAAAGCCCTTCCAGCCCTCAATAGCTCAACTACCTTTTATATGACACAATAGTTTCTAAATATACATCCAGGCTTCCATTGAGAACCTGTACGCAAGTTTGGGGCCAGAGAAGAAAACAGCTTGAGAGAAAACTGCCAAAAGAGACTGTGGAAGAGAGGGATTTTTAGAGAGAGGAAATTAAGACTATGGCATAGCTGAAGTCTTTACCATGCAGGCTTTGTGTTTATTATCAGTTATATGTGACTCCAATTTCTCCCAACGCTGACAACAGACCATTACAAATATGGAAAGGTTCTGGACTTCTGGCTGCAAGCATCTTGACAAGTTTGGACTCATAAGTGGGATTATGAGCTTGTTGTAGCATCTGGAACGGGAAAGGCTGGGGTGACACCATTTGAAGGAGATCAAGCAGTGGGCGAAGGTCGCAGGTGAAGATGCTTATAATACATAAAGGACGTACAGGGCGAGAGGTGAGGCTCTTGGCCAGATATGCGGGTTGCATGTGGATTGGAAGCTACAGGTGGCGTCCGGGTGTGCGCCATGTCCCAGTGACAGCGGCGGCCTTGCCGCGGGTCGCCATGGGCCAGACGCAAGTTGCCTGGCAGGAGTGAGTCACGGTTCTATTTCTGCAGAGAGCTGATAACAGCAGGCCTGATCCTGGCCGGGGCTCCCAGGGCTGGAGATGGCTGTTGGGGTGGGGGTGGGGGGAATGGTTGGGGGGGGTCTGTGTCCTTGTCCTTCATCACCTCCAAACCCTTCGCCAAATAGAGATGTGCCTTCAAATTTCCTCTCCCCCCCCTCGAGCCCTCCAGATCAGAGACAGGAACGAGGGGACAGGGGTGAGAGAAGAGATGCAGATCAGGCAAGTGCCCCCGGACTGACACTTCATCTGTGATATCAGGCAATCTGGTTCTCCACACCAGCTGGGGGAGGCAGGACCAGGAACCATGGGGCATAAGAACATTCTGATGACAAGGACAGACTGTTCAATGCATATGGGCTCATACTTTTGCATATACCCACAACAGCAACAATTTCACTAAGTTGCTTTCATTTGTAATACCAATAAGTACAGCAGTAAAGAACTGAACAAGATCAGTAAATATATTTGTCAACAATACAGTACATTAGACATTAGGCATATGCAAATTAAAATGAGAAATGAATCTAAATTACAGGACAAATAGAGTGAAGTATCCAGTTTGGCCTTGAATAATATTTTATTTCACTGTTTACACCGGACATGTGCGACACCATCATCTATTAAGACAGACATTGGCTGTGGTTGTGGATTCTTGACAGAAATCTAAAATGCCTGTGCCATGCTGAGATGGCTGGAATGTGAAAAGGAGCTTTTTTTAACACTGTTTTGATGGTTTAGTGGTGGAGTTGGGGGCAGGGGGGTTGAACCAGAGGGGATAGAGGCGGACTTTGTCTGACTTTGCAGGGCACTGAGACTGCATTCCAGTTAGCACTCTCAATTCTCTATTCATAACACAGATGCCCTATGTTTCCAACAGAATAAGGGAAAACGTAAAGCAACCCTTCAGCCATTAGCCTGTCATTAGTGCTACTAAGCAAGGTGTGAATATATATAGACATATGCCATACATCTCTGTGGACTCAATGTATCTTTCTTTTCTCACCGCAGAAGAGCTCAATGCCACTTGCAGAACTGTGCTTCTGAGAAATATGTAACGCAAGCTGTGGCTCTGAATGAAAACAGGGTCAGGTGCACCTGAGAGCGTCCGATGGAAATGTGGTGCCTGCCGATCGGTTCGCACCCCCATCAAGCTCATCAGCAGAGTGACTGCCCTCTCATTCTCTCATGCTCCGTGGCTGTGAATGGAATCGCACCCTTGCCTCGGCCTCATGGCAGCAAAGCAGAGCGGCAATCAAGGCAACGCGCTGCATCAGGGCTGCCATCTGTACACTTAAAGAGTGTTTTCACTGTGTGTGTGTGTGTGTGTGTGTGCCAGGGTATGTTTGTGTGTGTGTGAGAGAGACAGGTGACAAAAGAGAAAAAACACAGGAGACCTACCTTATGTCCAGACCAGTAAATATCCAGCCGTACAAATGATTAACATGCACTGTAAAAATTTAAGCTATGTAAGTTGCTATAGATAAGAGCATCTGGTAAGCAAATGCAATTTAATATAATGTAGAGCTTCTCTCAAATGCAGAGCACTCTCAAAACTGTTCTCATAAGAGTAGACACAACCAGATAGCATGAAGTGACTCCAGTGTTTTCAATGTGCCAACGTGCCCTTTGAGGTTATGCATTCTAATAAACAAGCATCATGGAATGCAATTTCATTTCGTTTGAAAAAGCCTGCATTGTTTAAAGAAATGTTGTGAGAGAGGCCAGACTTTAGAATGTTAATTTGGTAATACTGCTTTTCCTTTTTTTTGAAGAACTGCATGAAATCAAAAGAGGGTAATGTGATATTGTGCTCCTCACTGCTCTTGAAGGATGCAAAAGAGGCTCTGAAACAACCGAGGCTGATTACAAAATTCTAACAGACCAAGGCAGACTTTCTGATAAGGCCACAGACATCAGACATTTCTACAAGATTACAATGAAACAGAATCGTAAGGCTCTGGCTTCAAGGGTATGGCACAGCCTGATTAATTTACAACCAGTACAGTATTAGCTTCCTTGCATATGCGGAGCTGTTAAGAGTGCTTCAGCCAGTGGCCTGTTTGGTGGGTATAGATAATGACACCTTGTTCTCTGATGAACTCATGCATATGTACGTATTCCTCCTACACTGCACCACCCCCCCTTACTGTCAGTGATTATTTTCAGCCATGTTTGCTGGGTCATTTGTCTCTGTTCCCGGTCCATTCGCAGCAATGCTGAGGAGCCCACTCGCCGCCTTACACACACAATATCCAATTAACCTTCTCCTACCGGCCTCCTTTAAAATACAGTCTCCACACAAAAGAAGTTGCTTGCGCAGAGGGGTCAGCGGAGTTATGATAAATATATTGATCACCTCGGAATGGCGAATGATTTATGCGTTGAGAAACGCACCCAGGGCCAAGGCTTTGAATAGGGAGGTGAAATTAAATAAAGATAAAGCCCTTTGCTTCCTCATTCCCCCATTTTGTAGTTGCAAATGAAGACATGATTCAGTGAAGTCACATGATTTGACTATTCCCTGCTTTGAATGGAAGGAACAATCCATTGGGAATTCCCAGGGACAATACCTAAAATGTATGTATATGTGTTTCTATATATATATATATATATATATATATATATACACACTGTGTGTATATATATCATTTGTGATTAAACGAAGGACCTTTGAGTCTATAAGGATGTTCAAAGTGAGTCACGCTGCTGTTTATGCGTTCCTTTCAGCAAAGGTCATCCATGAAGGATTAGGGTTGCTGCATGGATTAATTCAAAATGAAAAAGAGAAAAAAAAACATTCTGACGTGCATACTGTGTTAAATTTGTTTATGAGTCAACAAGCTTAAAGATAATGAATTTCCTTAGACTTGTACCTTCCTGTTTTTCATCTTCCTAAGCTGAAATGCTGCAAATGTTTCTTCATCATGACGTGTTTACTGCAAAAACCATTAAGCAATGAATATGACAATAAGTGTGCTCAGTTCTGCAGTGCCAGTCCTTTAGTCCCACCACCCTCAGTGTACTGCCCACTACAATGTGAGAGGAATGAAAGAAATATCACTTTTATTTGCTTTTCTTCAATGAGGGGGTGGAATCAGCTATAGCGCAGTTTACAAGAAGTGATCAACCGTCCTCCTGAGTGTCCTTCGCTCTGCAAGCTCGATGACGGGAGACCACAGAGAGAGGGTCATTTAACAGCGCCATAAAGACTTCATTACCCACGTTCACCCACTTCCTGTACTGGCACATCTGTTCTGCTGCTCCTGTAAGGCTTTGCTGAGGCGCAAGGTTTTGTGATTGTCCAGGGCTCTCACTGGTGAATGGGTAATAAGGAAATTGTCTGAGCACCATGGGAGGAGAACATCTTTTCCTGGCATTTAAAGGGTCCATAGCCTGCTGACGTATTGTGGTGAAGCACCATCACAAGCCTCGGGATCCCATTGTTGGGTCGCAGGAGAGGAGCTTGGTATGGAAGCAGCCCATCTCCAGATAACACTCCTCACAGCTCCGCGCCCTCGCACTAAATGGGGAGAAATATATAAATATATAATGGTGGTAATAAAAAGGGGAAGGCATCTCTTTTGATCAGTCAGGGAGGGCATGAAGCGCATGTGATTTCTGATGTCTGCTGGCTGTTCAAAGTGATCACGGTGCGCACACTCAGAGAGCTGTCATATTAAAATCAACAGTTCTGACACCCAAAAGATAAGCATGCCAGACTTCTGTGCATACTGAACGGAGCTGATGCCGATACGGCGGCATTGACTTTATTCTTCATTTCTTCCTCTGTTGTTGGCCCTGTAGATTTTAGTCTTTTATTATCTTTTAATTATCTAGCTACCTGTTATGCAGATGGTTGTTATCTGTGCTTTGTTTCTCTGATAATATCTGCTGTAACATGGCATTTTGAAAGTTTTTTTTTTGTAAAGAGACATAAATGTTTAGTGGAGATAGTTATGCAAAGGATGTTATTATTATTCTGATGAGAAATTAAATGGTGAGTCAACATAAGCTGTTTTTTCCCTCATTTAGGAGGTGTTTTTTGTTTGTTTTCTGGTGTTGCAGGAAAGCCCAGGGCAGTGGTAGTAGGTTTACAATGCTGTAAATCTCAATTTTGACTTTGACTCTTCATCACTTTGTCTTTCAACTTGTTTTGTCTTTCAAAATATGGCTAATGATAAAGTCTGTAGGGTATGAGGAGGGAGCCCCAGACAAATGAACCTGCTAGTGCTCCCTTCGATCGCAGGGCGAACGGTGGCATCGTTTACTGCGAAAGGGACAAAAAAGAAGGAAGAGGTGGTGGGGAGGAGGGGGGTCGTAAATCTTCAGTCGTTCCGGGAGGAGGATCGAGTGGGAATGGGGAGCGGGCCCATTCAGTGATGTGGCCCCATATCTCCTTCACAGCCCTGGCGTCTTTATCAGCCCAAATGCAGTTTTGATTCCTTGCCACATATGTTGCCGCAAATCACTTTTAATGCCGATATCAGGAGCAGTGCTAAAACGTTCCAGGAGCTGTAGAATATTAGAACAGTTTTATGGAGTGGTGAGCATTGAAGGCTCCTGGTTTTGCTCTCTCTCTTTCTTGCCCTCTCTCTCTCTCTCTCTCTCTTTCTTGCCCTCTCTCTCTCTCTCTCTCTCTCTCCCCCTTGGAAATTCTAACTGCTCATTCCTAAACAAATCATGTCATCCCTTCACCCCACAACCCCCCTCCCCACAGCTCCCTGCTCAGTTTCTTAATTTAACAGTAATTTATCATTTAGTATTAATCTATTATTACACCAGTCAGCGGGAAAGAGATGCCTTCGCAGTAAGATGGTGTTACAAAATGAGACGGATATGAACAAAGGGTTTCCTTCAAAACCCCTCCACAATCAATCAGGCCCATTTTTAGGGCCAGTTTATGCAGACAGAAAATGGTTTATTTATACCTTTCTACTAATGGATTAATTGTGATAGAAATAGTACACATACTACAGACAAAACAGTAGACAAAAAATACAAATAGAATGAATATGTTTAAGTTGTCTAGAAATTGCTTTGAAAATGTTCATATTTATCGCTTTAATTTTATATTAGGTTCTAACATTTTTCTATCATAATTTAACATTAATTGTTAAACATTTCATGTTTTGACATTTTAGTTTATTGCAGTTCACTCCCTTCTTGACTTGAAGTGATATACTGATTACCAAAATAAAAACGTTTGTAGTAGTTCTCTCTTCTCTACTTGCTTCGGATCTGTTAATTCCTTGAAAACTGATATTTAATTCATACGTGGTAATGTGTTCATTAAACATTTTCTAGGAGTGCAGACACGCTGTTGCGATAAAGCGCACTCCATTTCACTCTTTTATTTATCCTGATAAAACGCTGCTCCGTTCCTATGTCCGTGATTAAGTATATGGGTCCGAGTAATTTATACGACTCAGGAAAGTCTCAGTAGCTTGCCAGCCTGTGTGTCTCTATACCGTCTGAGTAAACCCTCTCCAATTAAGATTTGCTCCATTCATAAAATCACAATAGCAACTCAATGCTGAATATCCATTTCATTACAATTCAACACAAAAATGGAAAAGTGATAAACCTGCAGTCATTAATTTCTTCATGTTCTGTAGACGTCAGAATGTTCTGTAGAGCCTTTTGAAGGTGCCCATTTCCTGGCTGGATGCTTGAAGGAGTGGCCTGAACACATTCATTTGGGATGATGTGCAAATCACATTCGCAATCCTATGTGCTACCTTGAATCAAGAGCTTTTTAGAGTGAATTATGCCCTTAAACCCAAACGTAACACGAAGAAAACAGGAGCAGTGTCTCAGTGCATCTGAAACTGTAACCCTGTTGTGGGCCCCCCCTTCATGATAAGTTTCCCCTTTGATTTTGAGTTTGCCATAAACAGACCCAGGCTCTTGATTTCACCACTCAAAAGCACTTTAACTGCACCACCACAATGTATTGCATGGAATAAAACACATAGCAATCAGCATACATACTAGTTCTGGTACTAAATTAATTATGCATTCCTGTGAGACTCCTACACACTCTTGCCCTGCTCAAGTGATCATCCGGAATGCTCATTGTGTATGTAAGTCAGAGAACATTTAATCATTACACTTACTTTTAAAGCATTATTTATACTTTTTTAAAACATTTAATTACAGCCTTAAAACCAACCTGAACTACAAAGTTAATAAACAGTTTGTAAGTAATAGGTAGACAGTTAATAAGATTTCTACTTTTGTCATTTTTACGCCTCCTTTATGTAGAAGTGAATGTACTTTCCTGAACTGTGAATGTCAATTATTAAAACCTGGCATAAATTCAAAACAACAATTCTGAACACATCAACAGTACATTATTACAACTTTGATTTCAAAATTACCTTTTTATTATACAAATTGGAAGGGTATAAACTATTTACTCCTTGCTTACTGCATGACTGTCAGCTGCCAAGTGTGTGATTACTGTGTGATTGCCAGCTTTAAAGAAGAAATCTTTCTTATTTAATTGGTGGCAATATACTTAGCTACCTTGACTGTACAGTATGTGCTTAAAATAAAATGTAATTTGCCACATAAAACATGTGAGTGCCTGGAAAAATGTTTGAAATTGTTTGAAAATTTTCTGTCTAAGATTGTGTAGCAACAGTGATCTACCCAGAGTTCCCTGGCAGGAAAATCCAGGTTGATGGGGAAGCAAATCACATCAACATTTAGGGGCCAGTGCAGATTCCCATTGTAATACAGACACTTATCGCATTATCCACAAGTCTGGGCGGCACATTAGCCCTGATTAACATCCATTGGCTGCACAAATTCGGCGACACCTGTTTGAGTGTCCCTCCATATGTTTGTCAAGGTTTGTGTAGTCATGAAGTAAATCTGCAGAATCGCAGAGCGGCGAATAGCCGTAAGTGGCTTGGGCCTTCAGGGAACGGTTAATCACAAAGTGTTAGGTCTTTGTCTTCCCGCCATCAAAACAAATCGCATTGCCTGTAACAAGAGAGGCGACGGTCTGCCAGATCCCCTCCCTCCTGGCCACCCCGAGAGTGAATTTCACATTCTGAAATTTGCGACACCTTACCAGCGCAGATAACATCCCATTACCAGATCTTACTAGTTATTAACACATCTGCAATAAGGACATCAAATAAAAAGCATGCGGTATCTGGGCGTATAATGGATACCCACATGGGCTGTGTCAGTGTGTAGTGGTTGCTAGCACTTTTCTGGCATCTAGTGACTCCTATTATCAGTTGTGACAGATTATTTGGTATCATCTCTGCTCCTAGCCTAACCTTTTTGTATGCACGTTTGTAAATCGCTCTGGCTAAGAATTTCTGCTAAATGACTAAATGTAGAATCTAATGGAAATGTCTAGGTTGCATTGATGCTGTCTGCTGCACCTGGTATCTGTCTCCTGTGTGATTGCTCTGTTCCTCTGAGAGGCTGGTATCTAATTTCTTTCCCTATTATACAATGTGTCTCAATACTGTACTTTGATATGCACCTGGTATCTATGTTGGACATTATGCACAGAGGGTACCTTTCTGTATTTGAGTGTGTTGCTGGTATTTGGGCTCTGTCTTAGTGGTGGAATGTAGACCAGCAGTGTGTCTGGATGTGCAGTCAATATCAGTTTTGTCTTTCTAATGTGTTGGTTACCAGGGTACAATATGTCTAGATGTGCAGCTGTTATCTGTGTGTCGGTACATTCCTAAGCTGTATTTGACAGTGTAGCTGGCACTTGCATGCTCTCTGTGAGGTGTACCGGGTGCCCATACTGTATTTGGGGTGTGCAGACGGTATTTGTTGTGCATGTGTCTCTGTTACATGAGCTTTTCTACCGTTGTACTGTAAGTCGCTCAGGATAAAAGAATCTGCCAAGTGACTGAATTTAAATGTATCTGTTGTTTGATTTTTGAGTTTATAACCAATACCCATGCAATCAGTATACATTCTTTCCTTCCGTTGGGCTGTGGGCACCCATATGGTGTTTGGGTGTAAAGACGATGCTCACCCCCCATCCCAATCGCATCATCCGTTCACCACCACCACCACCCCCCCTTAAGCGAGGAGGAGGACAACACGGCAGCTCTGTCAGCCCCTCCCCCCTCCATCTCAGCAGGGTGCCCCTGAGAATGTTATTATTACCTCTCCTTTTTCTTAATTCTAAATCCCATGGCTAATCTTCACAACACGCTTAGCCAGTCAGAGGAAAAGTGCTCATCAGCTTCAAACGGTGGGAGGCTCATTTCGCAACAGCCGTTGCTCCCCTGTTTCTTTCCCAGTTTTCCCGAACGTTCCCTCAAATAAGACGTCTATTTAAAGTCCATGCCCGACCTGACCTTACCTTATCTCTTGCCCACTAGTCGTGTGGGGCTTTGAAGGTGGAATCCAATCAGGAGCTCCTCTCAGATACAGGTTTACCTCCGAGGTGGCTGAGTGCTCCCTCTCATTTTGCGGCAACGAAGGTTCAGGCATTAGTCCAGCATCACCTGGTTGAACAGCTTGTCATTGAAGGTCCGAAGAAGGCAACACACCTGAGCCCTCCCTTACAGACTGTCTCCAGTGTCTGAGAAGTGCAAACAAGTTCATGTCTCACTACCACCCACGTTTTTTTCTCTCGACAAAGGTCGCATACATTGGTGGTTACCATTACACTGGCCATTTAGACTACTTTCCTGGGAGTTTAGTATTCAAAATCTTATTGGAGTTTAGTATTCAAAATCTTATTGTCTTATTGCCTACAATTAGTGGAAAATGTCTTTTTCAGGGGGCACTGTGGTCAAGATAGAATATTTAATCTATCAGATAATGCAATATAATTATATGCAATGTTGTACAATGTGTATGATACATCACCTTAATGACCCAGGACAAGGCATTTTGAGCCCAGTTAGCCCAGACTCCATCTCTTCTTCTGACTATGATGACATCACTGGCATTAGAGCATCTCTCAGCAGTTGCAGAAAGACAGTGGGAGGAGTCTTTCAGAACCACAAAATGGTTATCATTCACAAAGTACACATCAATACTCTTGAATAAAGTATAGCTGCAGCCTGTTTGACTGTGATCTATGCGCAGGGAAAGCCATGATTTCTGCCAATGCATCTCAATGCCCTCTCCTACTTGCTTCACAACAGCACAAAATAACCTTACTTTCAGTTACATCATCAGCTGTCAGGAGGAGGGTTCAACTGTGGGCTAACTTTGCATTAGAAGCATTGTTCTTGGTCACCAAGGTAATTTTTTCCTGTCCATATTATCCTGTAGAACGTATCAAATTATACATTGAGGAGTCATTAAGCTCTCTGTAAAGAAGACAAAACGCATTCAAAAAATTAAGCCCTAGGAAAGTACATGTAGAAAGCATGGATACAACATATCAAATTATAAATTCTGACCGCAGTGACCCCCTAAGCTGCAATTAGAGTTATGTCAAATGATAATAATAGGATCAAGTACTTATAGTTTTCAGAGAACACTGACCCCCCACCCCCACCCTCCACGCCCATACCTCTCCCCCCAGGCACCTTTTGAAGGCCTGCATGATGATTAAAGGGAGAGTAGCAGCTGCCTTGTGTGGAGTGTGTATATATGTAGTTGTGCAGTAAGGCGGGCCTTTTTTACTGCAGCAGAGTGGTGTAAAGACTAGCACTGCTGCAGAATCTCCTGCCTGTCAGTGGGCAGCTCGAGCAGATACAGCACCAGCATGGTGTCGAGAGGGCTCTCTCCTGCCTCAGTTCTGTTAACAAAGGGCCTGGGTAAGAAACATGAAAGCTACGGCGTGAGAAACCAAACGAAAAGACAATCGCCAGTATCTGAGCAAGACGATTGATTCAACCTTCCCTGTGCTGAGCCGAGAATAATCTGTGTGTGTTACCCTGTGCACATGTAGTTGTTACAGAGCTGGCCGATGCTCTACAAATAAATTAACAGAAGGAGTGAAACTTACAAAAAACAGTAATTTATTTAAAAATAAATGAAAAATAAAAACACAAACACAGGAGAACCAGTCCACAAGCACCAGCACACAAAATGGCTTCCAAAAGTCTGAACCTCACTCCGTGTGGCCACACACCTGTATATAACAAGCCTAATTAGGGCAGGTGTGACCAGTTAACTGGTTCGTAGACAGACAAGACAATTAACAAAACAATTAAACAATTAAATAATCAATTAAGATAAACATGAAACCTGTTTCAGTTGTAGTTGATTGATTAAAGTGCTTATGTTACAAGATGGAAAATGTAAAATATGAGGATCTTCAATTTACACAGTTGGAAGAATAACCAATTTAACAATTAAACAATTAACATTTAGTCTGTTGGGGGGGGGGGGGGTGAAGGGCTGCTCCTTCACAGTAATTTATAGTGGCCTGAAGCAGCTCACAGAGTAAAGAGTCCAAGCACATTCCCAGAAAACACCATGACTGAGTGGCCAATCGGTATTTCACCACACTGCAATGCGGTTTTCAGGCATAGGGACAGACAGGCGGGACAGCATCGGCCAGGATCAAACAGATGGCGGACAATGACTTCACACCATTAGGAGAGACATAAAATGGGTTCTCTGGGATCTTCTGTCAGCCTTAATTGTTTGGGTTTAATCAAAATCCAAAAAGGCACTTATGAACAGTAAATTCACCAGTATAATATGTGCATTCGCTTCAAACTGACTTTTGGTTAATGTTCAAAACTGTTTCACAGACCTGTTTCCTCTATTTGTTTTTCTGTTTTTGCCAGTCCCTTTGCTTCGGAGCATTTCTTATGCACTGACAGCTTCCCAGGCCAGGTATCTGAAGGTACGTAACCCTTGCATAACTCAGAATGGTCATTATTGGAGACAGCAACAAAGCTTTGCCTGTTTGAGCACACCTTAGCAGGCACCTAGGGAAGTTCTATGAGAAAATAACATCTAGGGAAAGAATTTAGTTGGACAAGTTCAGCATTTGTACATCATCCTGGTTAGAGCCATTACCTTGACTTGCACTTGAAGCATTCAATGATTTCATTTCAAGTTGCATTCACATATTAAATGTTAAGTAACTGCAAACTGTTAACTTTTCAATGCAGTCCATTTAGAGAGCATCAAGGAGAGTCAGACGACAAGGCAGACAACATGGAGGCAGTGGCATTCACCTCTTCAACTATTGGACAAATGCTCGCAAACATTTCTCAAACCCGGGGGCAGCCGGAGAACTAGTTAATTAAATCTGCAATTTACAGCTTCATTAGCCGAGGTAATTAAAAACTCAGGGACAATAAATGGTAAATGCAAAGGTTCTTGAGACCACAATACATTGGTTCTTTCCTTTCCTTGTCTATTTTTATGCCACAAACAAAAACAGCCCAGCAAAAAAGGAAGGGAGAGACTGTTTCCCCTCTGTGATCAATCATTACTCCAACTATTTTGACACGATTTACAATCTTTCCCCAGAGGTGAATGACACAGGCTAATTGCATGTATTTACATATCACTTACCACCTTTCCGTTCACTTGCCTGTTCCGCACCAGAGAGGAGTGCATACAGGTGAAGGCAAATGTTTAACATGGATTACACATGCCGGATTATCACCCGCGAGGAGTCATCATAACAACAGCACTAATGTCTCCCATTTGATCTCGTGTCGGTTTAACCTTGTTCCGTTTGAGATGCAGCACTAACAGCCCCCCCCCCGAAACGGGGCATCTTACTCACCGCGCCCTCGGGGAAGGGTTTCCATTAAGCCTTCAAAGGAGACCGGGGCTGACGTGAACTTTGACCCCACACCTCATTTGACCATCAGCGGAGACCTCTGCGTTTGAAGGGGGACTCAGGGAGCTTGGAGAGCACGCGCTCATTAGTGTCTGTCTCATGATGGAAAGCGTGGCTGCATAACTTACTGTGCTCCGCGGCGGCAAGTTAAGGCATGAGAATCTCCATCCAGAATGACGTGCCACTGAGGGGAGTGAGGGCAGGTGGAGGTGGACGAAATGCTGCAGGAAATTCATTGCGCCTCCAAGGCAATTTGCATGACTGCAAGGCCATTTCAGCAAGGAGAGGTATTAATACTATTTACCAAAAGGTGTGAAAAAATTTGGATCTCAGGTCACACAGCCCATTGAGGTAATGAACAGAGATGAAAAAGAAGGGGAGAGAAAGGAAAGGAGAGGTGAAATTTCTGGGAGGTGATTCGCTCCTCACGTGTTGGGATCAGGATGGAGGGAGCGTGGCGCTGTGAGGGAGAGGGACAGGAAGAGCGCCAGGCAGAGAATGTGACATTGAGCGTCGTGCGGTTGAGTTTGCGAGTGCGTTACAGATGAGTCATCCCTGCTGCTTCCGATGAGAGGCACCGCAAACCCCATGCCTCATGAAAACAGCTCATTGTGAAAAGGCACCCAGAGTTATTTTGTTAAATGAAACCCAGGGGAAGTTTTTTTTTTTGTTTGGACACAACAAGCATTTATAAGTCAGCCTTCCAAAGGCCAGTGATGTGGCATGTGCTCAGTACATGTCACTCGACCCTTTTCCCAGGGTTCCCAGGGTTTTTAAATGCTGTTTGACCTCTTCCAGAAGACATACAAATGATGTCAAACTCCAGTCAGACATACATATTAAATGATCATAGGGTATGCTACTGATTTTGTTTTCATTGAACAGCCCTTGCCTCCATTTAAGCCCTTGATGCTGTGTTACAGGACTGGTTCTTGCGTCTCTGTATGGAGATGGCATCAGTGAGGAGGAAGACAGGATTGATTATGAGACGGCTTACTATACTTTGTCTGGGAATTGAACACAGATGCAATTTTTAAATCTATTTTTTAAAAAATCCTTGTAGTATGCCCTATGCCCAGACTGGGTGCTGAGTTGGACGGTAGCTTTTGGCTATAGAAAATTAGCAAACTATGGTACTAAGAGCTCTTTGTTGTGACCTCATCATTATCAGAATTTACCCTCCCTCACTTTTTAAAAAGCCAGGGTGGTTGCTGGATTTGAAAAAGCACTGACATCCCTACCCCAGTCATGACTGCTGGAAGGGAGACCCCCACTCACAGCCTTCCAGAGTCCACCAACAGCCATCCCTCCAGCCATCTGACACTGTCTGAACTCAGCAAAGAACTGATGGATATTATTTTCATTTACTGGCCTTCATGTTTTCACCATTTGTTTCCTTTTCCACTTTTTCTCAGGAGTCTCTCGACTGCCTTTCCCAGGGGGCCAGGAAACGGTTCACCATTTTTTCCCCAGGTGGCCTTGGGTGGGTTGTCCAGTTTTTCATGTCCTACTGCTAAACATATTCAGTCAAGCACCTTGTGACAATTGACTGGTGAAAATGCTCCATAAATCTATTAAACATTTTGTCTGAAGTGTTTTCTTGTCAACCTGTTTTTTGTTGACAACAAAAAAACAAGGAGCTGACTCTGTGTCTATGATTACGCTCCTTCATCACTCTGATTTCAAACCACTGAGGCGTTTGCCCCTGTCTGAGACACAACAGGCTGGCAACTCAGGATTCATTTTTGCAGGGCAGTAGCTTTCTGTAATGTAGATGGGGTGGGAGAGTCAGAGAATTGGACAAGCCACCCTGCCTCTGAATCTGCCCAGAACCTGCGGAGAATTGGTATAAAAGAAAGAAAAAAAGGGTCACAGATGAAACAAAGTGCCCGCTCTCACCTCCTGTGTCACAGTGTCATGATTGCTTTTCACAATGCACTCTTCACAATGAGTAGGGAGAGAGCTCAGTCTTTTCAACTAAACTCTCAAGGCAGGCCTGAAATCCGCCAGCCTAACTGTGCACATCTGAAGTGCTCATTAGAGATATTTTTCAGAGAAGTGAAGTTGCAAGTCCCTATAATCTCAGAACTGATTGAGGGCACATTACCTTCAGTGCAATGTTATGTGATAAAGACAATGATAAAAGGACAAAAGGTAGAAGTCATTCTGAAATGACTAGTTCAGAGACGTATTTGACCCCAGTGGCTACATGATTACCCCCATGCATTTCTAACCATGTAGAATAATATTCTCTAGTCTACTGCAGGCAAGCCCCTGTGCTCTAACTACACTGTTCTCATTGAAATGAATGAAATTAGTGATACTCCAGGAGCCGTGGTTCAAAACCTTAACATTGTATGTTTTGTTAATTAACACACGTATTTTTCCAAGTTCATTACAACAGATTGTGGTGATTGGCCATATTGAATTGAATGTAGCAAATGATGCAAATTGAATTACGCTACATACTAATTTGTGAATGAAGATTATTTATGCAAGGATGTTTATATATCAAAGTCTATGACATTTTGTTGGAATTCTAATGGACAACAATGTGACAACACATGGTGTCAATAACGCTCCTTTCTGAATTTTTGTCTCTTATAATAATTGTGATGCATTTTTTAATACGTCTGATATGTCCGTGGAATGCATTTCCTGGTCTCAGAAATGTTCATTTCTCTTTAGGGCATGTTCATGGGTGACAGGAGGTTAATTAGAAAAGCACGCATTGATTACTATGGATTGACGACAACAATAAAAAGACAGAGTTCAAATATTGCATTTGCTCAGTAGCATTGATTGTTGAATGTCAATTATCTGACAGTCAGGGAAGCTCAGTTTTTACTCATTTATGAAAGTCTGACCGAAGTCATTTTGAGAGCGTGATTTCCATAATAGCTACTCACACTTTTTTCATCAAGTGAAATGTTCTTGATAAATGCTAAATCTTCTTATGATTCATATTCATAATGCATAGTTCTCTTTTCTCTCTCTCTCTCTCTCTCTGAAGATGCTACTGTGAATTCATAACAATTTAATTACATCAATATCGGTCACTGGTGGAAGTGAAGATGTAATTAAGTATGATTTGATTTGGAATTGTTCATGAATTAGTAATGAATTCATTAGAAAAACAGACTTGGGCTCATTCCTCTTGTATTAATACCAATTCAGACTTATTGTTGGGTGTCTTGAACGTCATAACATTCACAGGTAAATATAAATCAAACCCAGTAGTCTCTTTTTCTCTATTTCATTTGATTTATTGTTCAGACTGAACAACGAAATAGTTGAAATATCAAATTCTAATATGTGCATGTAAATAGTTATATCCAAAATAATGGAGCGTGTTTGTAATTGGTATATTTTATTAGCCAGCAGAGCCATCCCCAACGCCTCCATCTCTACTGTGTTGGAGTTATGGGAAAAGAGCAATTTCCTATGAAATTGAAATGTCAATCAGAGAACTGCTCCTCAGACATCACTGTACATTTTACAGAGAGGTGAAGGATGAGACGATAGGTCCCCAAATTAGACTTTTGAAATATTTTTCCCCCCCTCTGTACCTTCATAAATACGTAGGATTTGATGTTAGGTTTGCCTGCATGTATTAGTATCGCAGTGGTGTTTTTTTTTTTTTCTGAAAGAAAAAACCACCCAAAAAACATACACTTTCCCATAAAGACTGACTTGAAAATACTTCAGGATAAGAGAAAAGGTGTCAAAGACAAAGTTCAAATGCTCATGAAATTTCTCATCCTTTTCTTTTTTTACTCTGAGTCGGTCTGATTTTTAAAACAAAAGTTTGTCTGTTTTGATGTGAAGTATCTACCACAGTTTATATTTCAGTATGTGAGCATGTATGTGTGTGCACACATGCTTCTGTGAATATATGATTGTGCGTGTGTTTCTGTGAGTGTGTGTGTGAGTATGTGTGTGTGTGCATGTGCGTGTATATGTGTGTATGCCTGTAATTATATGTGCATGTGTGTTTCTCTGAGTGTGTGTGTGCGTGTATGCGTGTAATCATGTGTGTGTCTGTGTTTCTGTGAGAGAGTGTATGTGTGTGTATGCATGCACACAGATGTACTGTATGTGTGAATAGTGAGCGCTTGGCCCTCGCTGCTGGTTTTGAATTGTGGTCTGGGTGTTTAAGGGGGATTACTGGACGAAATGCAGGCAATGAGTTGGCCATTCAGCCCGCCCGGAGAGTTTGGCTGGACTTCTTATACTGTCTGTTCCTGCTCTGATGAGGGGGAGAGAGGCAGAGATCCACTCCCTAATGCCTCTAGTCTGATCAAAGAAAAACACACTGATGGTAGTGAAGGGCGGCCAAAGACAGATCAAGAGAGCTGCTATTGGCTGGAGGGTCAGTTAATGAGTCACCAAATAAGGGCGCACATAATCACAGCACAAGTACATCACACCAGTGTGAAATGACTTGAAAATGCATGGCTCCCCTCTCCCCTGTTGGAGACAAATCAGAGAACTTTTCCTGCTGACACAGGCATACTGCTGTGGCATTCTTGAAAATGCATCAAATAATCCAAGAAATAACTTTTGTCGATGTAAATAAATTCTGAGGAAACAAGCACAGCTTTTTCACCAACATATTATGGCCACAATATTTCCAGTCTCATTGTGGGACATTTTGTCATCCAAAACTGCTGTCATTTTAACGAGAGCAATATTCTTGTCACAGATCATTTTTCCTGTGCGAAAGGCAACGGGGCCCTCTGATAAGACGAGCAAAATGTCTCTGATAATGAATGGTGGTGTGGAGTGGATTTCCTGCAAGTTCGACATCGAGAGACGATTTGTGGCGGGCGGAGTATGACATCACAATCACCCCACTGCTTTTTTCATTTGTCCTGATTGGGCTCTGGGATTCCACCCCATTCTCCCTCCCCCCCTTCCCTGCCCTGTGCCAAAGCCATTGTTTAGGTTCTGTTTTGACTTTTCAATTTGATTAAGACATCGGATTAGCAGTGGCTGAAGGCCCCAGATGTACCCCTGGTTGTTCACATGACCTTCCGTCTGATGCACCGAGACCATTGTCGGAATTAAACCTGCCGCGTATCCATGCTCTTACCTGTCCCCCACTCAAATTAAACCCGATGTGAAAGGCTTCTGTTATTGCTGCTGGGTTTTGTAACAGAGCGGCTAGATCCCGCGCCTATTTTTCCCGTAATCCTGCTGATTCTAATGCAAAGTGACTTTGCAAAGGTTTCTGGGTCCTGGTATTAAGTTAGAGGGTATATCTGTGATTATTCCGCCAGAGCCTATTTCCTGATTAAAAGTCGACTGTGTCCTTATGTAACTGTTTAAAAGATTAAACGTCCCTTGATGGGCAGGGTTTACGGAGCCTCTTGTTGTGTTGTGACTGCGGCGGATCGGTCAGGCGTTTCAAACAAGGTTTGCCACGGAGACTGCCTCCCTCTTTGCCTGCGCCTCCCTCAGACGTGTAATCAGAAATAATGTGTGCCTGTGATGTCCTGGGTCATCCCATCGGGCGAGAGCCAGGGTCTCCCCTCAGCATTGCCATGAATGCTAAGCCCCGCACTTAAGAGCAGACAAACGACCGGAGGAGAGCGCGTTTCTGCTAACGCCGGCACCTTGGAAGACCCCTGGTGACGGGTTCCAGGCCGACGGGGGCTGTTGCTGGAGGTAAGTGCATTCGGCCGCTCAGCACTCCACGGGCCTGGAACTCATTTCAGGGGCAGAAGAATGAGGATAAGATGACAACGTGAGCAGATCTGCTGTGGCTGCTGGTGGATCCATGGCACCGGGGGGAGACATAACTCAGCCCCAATCTTTTAACATGTGTTTTCCTCCCCTCTGCACAGAGGGGCCATCTGTCCAGAGGGCCAGGGAAGTGCTGTACGCAGGTAGTGTAGGAGTGCATTAATCCAGTGATTCACTTTTAAAGGAAAAAAAAAAAAAAAGAAACATTACTGAGCTTGAATAGCAAATTTTAACATAGAAACAGTCCGGTTAAGGGAGCCCAAGTAATGACCTATGTCAAAAATGTCTGGTTAAGGTGAAAAACAAATGGCTAAACAATTGGCTACAGATATAGCATACAATCCCAACCTAGCCTTACACAGAACCTTTCACAGCAAAGCCAATATGAAAGTTCCAATATGAAAACTAAATATATCATAGTATGATATGAAAAAATATGTTGTTTAGCCCAAGAATATATTGCAAGGATTTTTAAAATGCATTAATGCAAAGCGGAAATATATTGTAATATGCCAACATGGCCATATTTTACATATTTTCACTACATGGATTGAGCCAATAAATTTATCTAAAATATATTCTCAATATATTATTATTTTTGTATGGATTGGGAAAACCAAGAAAAAAGGTTGAATAAAGATTTTAATATTGCAGATTTAACCATATTTGCCATGTAATCAAAGACCTACAATCCTGTATGTACATCTTTTATTACAGTTCTGTACTCATTATTATCAAATATTGTGGATGAACTGCTTTTCTAATGCTGGGTTTAATATATATTCCAATTTGTACATGTTACTACTGATATTTGTCAGAAATGTTCAAAGCTTTTTTCCACATGGGTGATATGACAGGAGAAATTAGACATTAGATATGATGAACAGCACTTTATTGAACTTTGTAGGTTAATGGTTTGTATGTATTTGAAAACTGGTCATCAGTAAGGATTTTCATGTATTAGACTTACAGTATGTGACACAAGGGCATGGTAAATCATGCACGTTCTTACTTGTAAAACTTACTTGTGCCTGATTCAATAGCAGATATTCTTCTGAATTCTTACACAGTACATCATTAGCAGACTTGGCAAGATGTAAAATCCTTCTTTTAAATTCACGGTCAGCACATAAAGGTGGAGACACTGGTGAAAATGGGGAACACTATTTTCTGATGTCCGTGAGAAAGCGAAATACCGAGGAATATTGGAATGGATTCACACCGTGCAAGCAGATGTGACTCCTGCTATTCAGATCCCTGTGTTAGTGTTATTATCAGTGCATCTCATGTCTGCTGATCAAATCTTATTTGTTGTTTTGTTGTCCATTGCCAAGCGATTACTGTGTGTAGTCTTGTGTTATAAGAGCAAGAAAAAACAATTTCACATTCGTTAGTGAGTTCTTGTTTTTCACAGCAAGCGTACAAAATACAGTAGACCCTTATTTCATCTGTGTGATTGTATTATTAAGCTTACTATTTACTGAGTTTATTCTCTGCATTTTTGAAGTCTGTTATAGTCTGCAGAGATCCCTGGGGATTGTCTACAGGTGAAATTCACAGAAACAGGAGGGTCATGCTCTCAGAAATCACCTCAGGGAAACATACAAATGACTGTGCGTTATGGAAAACAAATTCTAGGTATCTGACTCCAACTATGATGACTTTTTAGAAACAGAAAACTGGGACAATCACACCTGCAGGAATTGTTAAGGAGTTATAACAGAGCTATGATGTACAATGTGTAAAATAAATAAATAAATACACAGCATTGCAATAGCATTTCAATTGACACAATTACACAAAACAATAGCAACTGGGCCACAAAACTAACCTCAATAAGAGTGCATGTTAAGAGAAAAATAGTTCCCGCTATCCTGGGCATATGAAATAGACTAATACCAGTCCCAAGTAGTCACAATTTTTAATGCATATTAATAATCTTTCCCAATGATCAAAGTGCTAACATCCTCGCTAAATAGCTGGCTGAAGCTGACTGCAATAATGTTTGGAATGTGCCACTTTTTGTGCCTCCAGTCATTATTAATGTTGAATGTGAATGTAAGCGCCATTAGGAGATGGAACTCGTTTTAACAACTAAAAATGTATTTTTTCCATATCTTTCAAAACAAGACCTCCATAACAACATACCAGCAATTATTGAATTTAACTGGCCTTGAGATTTCTGGATGATAACATCATAGCTGTTTTTTTTTCCATTACTAATGTCGTGCAGGACGAATGAAGACTGGGAAACGGAGGAGGTAAAATGCAGGCCTACAGCTTCCAAGCCATTGTTACATACACTTTGATTTTGCATGGGGAAAAACAAATGAAGGGTTCAGTTCATTAAATGATAGCTATTGGTCTGGAGGGCCTGCTGGTCTACAGTGCACATCGAAAGCCCTTAGTCTCTCAAGGCTAACCAACCTTGCTGACAAAGCAACACAACTCCAAGTTTACATCAGGAAATGACTCACAGCCCATGTGGAACTAAACCACCAGAACATTCCTGGAACACACAAGACCAGGGTCATCTTACAGCGCTCCAGATAATGTTCTCCCCCTCCCTTCCCCAATTAGGAAACATCTCCTCTCTGTGTATTCCTTGGCCCTTCAGATCTCTAGTGCACATTTCAATCTGCAACTGTTTGTGACAGCAATTAAAATGGAATGGACCAAATGTGACTTTTGGCTGTTTAATTCTGCATCACAGCACTGCTCTAGGTCATGGGGGCTGCTGCAGTTGTGCTGTGTGTCAGGTGAGTCAGTGCTGTTGTAGTCATGTAGTCAATGTGTACCCTGATACTGGGAAGCTGTCAGCTAAATGGCCCCACTGAGCTATTGTACAGCAACCACTATTTACTGCAGTGGCATCTGGATATTAATACATATGTTTATTTTGAACAAGATACATTTATACAGTATATTTGCACCACTACAAGCTTGCCCTGTAATTAGTATAGCATAGTAGTCTAATTTTAAGATACCATTTCTGTAGTTCAGCTTGAAAATTCAGAGAACAATTTGATCCACTTCATGATTTCTCTACGGTGGAGACTAACAGCAATATTCACTATACCTGCCACTTGTCTTCTGGTCCCTGTAGAAAATGGTCATATTTTCATACCACAACAGGACACCCTGACCAGGCAGATGAGGTCAATGCAATCAAGGTCACAAACAGATTATCTGCCCACTGCACATCTATGATTCTTTTATAGCTGCAGTGCAAATATACAACCCTTAAAGCCTACATGTATCCAAAGGCAATTTACTGCTTTAACTCCAAGATAACTTGATATTGATTAACATCCAGTGTACTTTCAAAATAACTTCTTTTTTCAAACTAGGTTCTTTTTTGCAGTCAAAGGGGAATTCATTTGCAAACTTTCTTTTGTTTTGTTTTGTTCATGGTCTTGTGACAGATCAAACTCTCTTGGTCTCATATTGCAACTTTTGAATCATACTCTTGCAGACGTGGATCTCCGGAGAATGTTAAGGTATGACAGAGAATACAGACTCGTCTCCCTTCTCTTTTTCAGTTCTTTCGCTAATTAGCTGCAGCAGAAATGGGACACGGCAACAAAATGTTGCATCTATCTGTGGAAGACACTGTCCTTTTGGAGGTGAGCCAGGCAGCTGAAGAGAGGGCGAAAACATCACTTCAGGTGACCACTGTTTGATGCTATTTTTGAGAAGTCCCTTTCTAATTGAAGCTGAACGCTTTCAAACCACAAAAAATTCCGGTGGACCAAAATCACACACCACTAGCATCAGTTGCAAAAAGGTTCACGACCACCCCTCTGTACTGGTCTCGATGCGATTCTTTTCATACTGCTGTGATTACGTCACTGCCGTATGGTTTAGCTCCCGACAAACAAAATCATGCTTCTTTTCGCATCAGTCACATGTACTGTGTAAAAGTGCCTTTAATATTACTGCTCGTGCAAACTGCAAGGTTCCTGTTTCTCACATTTGTCCCTTTTATCTGGTGTGCCTTCTACTTAGCACCTACATGTGTATTCTTCGCCGACAAGACACCCACTCCAAAAACTTTTCGGACAAAATATTCAATTAAAATCCGGTGTGTTCTAAAGGCAGACGGGCGCACAGCATTATACACCTAGCAGGACTGACTGCGACGTACTTCATGACATAAACTGTACCTGAAAAGACCATCATGAAATGCGGTGCCTATTTCATTCACTCTTTCATAGAAATCAACTACAGTCTGAGTATTCAAAACCAGTGAAGTGTTTTTTTTTTCTCTTTCAGGAACAGGTGCAGCGATCAGCAAGGGTGCGCTCACGCCAGTACCAAGGAAGGAATTTATCTCCTCTGTGTCCTTTACCGAAGCCAAAAGACTACAACTTTGACATCCATTCCACTCTCCCAGTCCGGGTCTTTATAATCACCACAAGAGGGCAGAAGTGGGTAGGACCTGGATTGGCTGGAGAAGCGTGGCTAAGCGAGGGATTTCTCACAGTCTCCAGCGCTTGCAGTAGAACGCGAGCCGCGGAGTTGTGGCAAGATGCTCTCTGGCTACTGAGAGTGTGCTGGTAGATCGCTGTGGACGGAACGCTTTAAGAAAACATTAAATAATATAAAATTAATTTAAAAGAAAACAAAACATGAACTTAACATGAGCGAGCTACTACTCCCGAAGTTTGTTCTAAATAAAACAAACCTATAAACGGAGTCTACTTTTTGTTGTGTGTTTTTCTTTTTTTTTTTCCACTCTTCAAAGAGGAATTAGCCGTATGCTGGCTAGAGGGCGGTGGCATTTCGTTCTACACTACACAGCTAGCTAGTCAAGTGCTTTGACACAAGTCCCGGGAACCCTTTAACCTGTTTTCATTTTCCCCCTCTCATTTTCGCTCTTACCCCCCACCCGTCATCTCAACTCTCCAGAATTCAACCGGGGGAAACAACTGTCGGCAACGCTCCGATCGCGACACTGTTTCTGGCAACTGTCAATTAAGAACAGCGGATATTCCTCACCGAGGAGTTTTGTTCGTTTCTTCGTATAATGGGGAAAAGTGAACTGTTGGCGAAAACGCGAATAAGATTCGCGGGATACTTACTGCGAATGTGCGCCGCGCCTGGGTTCCTGCTGCTCGTTCTGCTCAACATCGGAGCCGCGCAAGGTAAGACAGCATTCCACCGCCCGTAACCTGCCAGTAGCCTCCGATCGGATGGAAACGATACCAGCGACAGTGAGATGCTGTGTGCAGTGCATGATTTTGCAGACAATATGCGTGAGGGTGTTGACGTTTTTCGTTTTTGTATTAAAATATCTTGTCTGCATAAGGAATTTTTTCCCCCACTAGATGCACAATAAGACAACTCCGCGTCGAAGAAAACTACGCTGATTGTTGTGTGCTGTGGTCGTGCGGACTTTGCACTGATATTGGTAGAACTTTTGATACCAAGACATTCAGTTTCTAGATTACAGAGGGATAGACTATCTAATAATTTGAGACGGTCGTAATCATATATTCTGCTGATAGTTACGTATGGAATGTGTTCCCTAAAAGTCTTCTCGGTGTAACCTATTGTTTAAATTCTTTATGAATGGATAAACGACCAAAGGCTAAATTGTAACATTATCTGATTGTGAATTGAGCACTGAACACTTATGTTTCTTTGACGTGGCAGACGAGAGCTTGTTTGTTGGAAGTAAACAGCTGAAGCCTATAGTTTTAGCAGAAAACTGTACGATCGCGCTGATGTTAATCGTAGATGACATTTCAGCTGGTAAATGACTCCATGGTGCGCTCAATGAAAAACAAGCAATCGCTGGCGAGCGTTCCGCTTTGTATACAGCCACGGCTGTTACTGAAGGTCGGGCTACTTTCATGGAAATGCATTTGGCATAATCGCGGGTTTCATAACCAAAAGCCCAGGCAATGTGTTAAATTATTGTTGTGACCACCTTGATTCCCTGCAGGCTGAATTGGTCCCCACCGTAGACAGTGTATACAGTGAACAGAATTTATATGTTGGTGGTTTTGTCTAACTGAAAATACGGAGAAAGTTCGGCCTTAAGCGAACCGTTCTAACGAAAAGATACATGCGAAAGTTAAACTGCAAGAACTTAAATTGTTTGTCCATAACCGCAGTGATGCTTTGCGGAATTAGCTAATTTAATTTATAAATTAGTCCGAACCTGAGTTGATCTGACAGTAGTCAGTGAGACGTGTGTTATATTAACCACTATTAATGACTAGGTGGCACAATATGTACGTTTACGTTGAGAGAAAATAGCCTGCGTTTTATTTGCGTAATAAGTTACATTTATTACTATTATTATTATTATTATTATTATTATATTCGTTATGGATTCTAATAATAATATTGTTAGTAGTAATAATAATACGTTGGTATTATTATAATATAATTATTTCATTCGAATTTAGTTATCAAGATGAAGACAATCGTCTGTTAGTAAGTGCCCGTTCACAGTTCCAGTTCTTAACAGGTCTAGATTTTTAAAGTGTAAAAACATTGAACGTTGTATAAAGTGTGTGTGTGTGTGTGTGTGTATATATATATATATATATATATATATATATATATATATATATGCATGTATGTATAATGCTGTATATAGTGTGTAAAGAAACTTGGAAACTGAGTAACATGATGTACAACACTTTGCTACAACTCTTTGCAACGCTCTCCCCCATGTTATTTTCATATTTAGTTCAGGAGTGAAGATACGTTTGGTTTTCCTCTACATGTTAAGGAATATTTTCCGTTGAGACCCTATAAAATAGCCGGGTTCCATTCTGCCTCACTCAAATAAGCGTCGCGTAAACTTTTATTTTGGCAACTGTTAAACTATTTTCTGTGCTTATATTATATATCACTCCGTAGTTTTAACATAGCAAAGCAGATCATTGTTTATTTATTTATTTTTGTTTTTTGTACAAATGGACGACACGATTGCAAGAGTTTTAATTCGCTCTTTAACTCGAATGGAAAATATTTCTCACATTTTTTTAACTGATATAGAAAAAAATTAAGATTGTATGCGTATGCAATGGTAGTCTTATCTGGGGCGTGCGCTCCACGTCGTGGTCTTCTCTGTGGGGGAAAGAAAAAAAAACTTTTTAGCGATTTTTTTTTTACTTTTAGATGTAGAACAGTCACACAACGGAATCAAAATATTCGTTCCGAACGTTGAAAATATCATAATTCTTATTTTCTATAAATAGCTAAATATATACTCTTTGAGGATAACTCATTGAATGGATTTGGTAAGACCTCTGTTTAAGTAGATTTAGAGGCTATTACACAGCTGAGTTTCAAACATACAGTAACGTATTCATGGTTTTAATCTTCCTTGTTTTTTTTTAAAAATTATTTTTCTTGTTAGAGGGACTGCCTCGCTTTTGTTGCCTAGTGAAAGTGGCTAAACTGGACGTGCGATGTTTTTCAGCATATATGGCCCTGTGCAAGTCCAGAGCGCTGGAAGAGGCACTGAGAGACCGCCCTTACAGTTATTCCCATTGTGATCCCAATGTGATAATCTGTATGAAAGATGGAGTTTTCTTAGTTTTACAGTACAGAAATACTTTTTTGAACGATCTTATTGTTTAAACTGTGCTATGCATTGTAACGGGAAAGTCCCTTCTCATTTGAATAAAATTCCTTGCGAAAATACTAATACTACGCGCCGTCTTGTATGTTTTGGATTACAATTTTGATCGCTCCACTACTTTAATTGTCCGGGACGAATAAAAGATGAATCTCGTGAACTGCTTGGGCGAAGATTTAAAACAGATGTCATAGATGTTTTCCTCAGTGAGTGGGCAATTTTCAGGAAATTTGATATGCATTAACTTTGTAATGTCCTCTGTGGGATTTATTAATTTGAAGTAGACTCACAGCTACTTGCAGCAGCTTGGCTGCCTCCAGCCAATTATCATGTTGCAGATTTTGCACTGAACTGGAACACATTTTATCCCAATGTGTTACTTGGCCAAGTAGCACTAAGGTCCATACGTACAAACCTTCATACCCAATCAAACGCACATAACGATCAAATTACACCATTGTGCCATTTTGCATTATTTTCCTCAGTGTACTTTTCTGCTTGGAATGTTATGCCATGGTGTTAAATTTCATAGTTTCTTTTTGTAATTATTGCTATTTTATTTTACCAAATACTTAAGTCTTTGTAGGAGGGGATCACCATATTTGGTTTAGGCCAACGTGAACATAGAAGTGCATGTTGCAGGAGTGTCTGTGGTCGGGGTTTGCGTGGGGTGTTTTTGGGTTGGTTGGTAGTGAGTGAGGCGATGGGGGTATGCAGGGGGTGCATGAGTGACGAGAGACCGATCTGAAATGCCTCACCCAAAATGCTGGTGAAGATTTCTGGCATTTTCCTGGTGGCCTAGCGGCAGCCCTTGAGCCGAGAGGCGGGTCGTTGAAGGAGAGGGAGATGGGTCACAACCCCGGGGGCCAGGGTGACAGCTCGCCGAGGAGGACAGTCACGGGCTCATCCATTTTCTCCTGTGCTGTTCTATATCCAGCAACACCAGCCATTCTGTCTGGTCATTGCTCTCATGCTCCTCAAGCACTCAGAGGGTGGGCAAGTTCCACTGCACCCTTTCAGTTTCACTGGGGGCAGAGTGTTAGTTAACCAAGTTTTTTTTTTTTTTTAAATACACCAAAACTCCATTGTTGATTTTAAAAGAGTGCTTACTTTTAATGAATGCAGCAGAAAGGGTGTTTGCTTAGCGGGGACAAAACATGGCGGAGTGTTTTCAGTGTTTGTCCTGATGTCATTAAAAGCGGGGGAGTGTGTTTTATTGAAGCTGGGCTTGAATGTTTACAGAAGTCTTCCATCCTGCCTTTGGCCATTAAAAACAGAGACACGCATGGCGCTGTCAGTGGAATGTTATTTAAGGACGCTTTTCTGAGTAAGTGGCAGCCGTCTCCCAACTGCACTGAGACAGCATAAAACCCCTCGGCCTATTAAAAACCCATTAGCTAAACCCACTCTCAATAACGGCTGATTGTGTGTCAAACAAACGCAGGCTTAAAGCCCTTCCTTCAATGGTGTGCTGACAGGGTGCGCATTCCTGAGGAGGCAGGTGGCGGGCCTCTACCCCTCTCATTTAGCGCCAGGGTTACGGATGGGCTTCCTCTCAGGGTGACTCCAAAAGAACCGGCCCAAGCCCAGCCGCAGTAGGCGGCAGCCCTTCTTCCAGAGCTCTGATCGGGAATGCCAGTCTCCCGCCACGGCCGGTTTCCCAGAATGCCCAGCTGCTAGCAGCCGAGCCGCCGCAGAGGCAGCTGTGTTTTGTCTGCCACCGACTGGGACATGGGATCGCGCGAGGGCCGCGAGCCCAGCCTCCAATCCTGAGACAGGATTGCTCTGGCGTCCAACACTTTGATCCTCCTCGGCTCTGAGATGACAAGACCATCGGATCACCGGCACCGTTCATGACTGACTGTGACACCTAAGCCAACTGAAGCTCTCCCAGGCTCCCTTTCCACTGGAGTACTCCCTGGGAAGGGAGATGGAACACATCCATCTCCACACAAGTTGCTTTCCCCATTTCTAGACAGCAGATCTTTTCATCGTTCTAATACATGAAGCTTTTTTGTTGGTTATGCTTACATAAAAAGCTGACTTTTGTGACTGAGAATCTTTTTATTCTGTGCTTTTTGATAAAACATGACAGAAATTCCAGAGGGCTCAGGTGTGATGTTTCTGTCCCTAAATCAGTGTGGCAAAGTGTCGCGATCTTCCTCCATGTTGGCTTTGTCTGGGTTGTGTCCTCGGGACAGGTGCAGAGAACACCACTGACACTGCCATTTATACTCTCACTAAAATGCTCAAGACGGGGTTTGAAGAGCAAGCGAGTACAGCTGTGCGAATACAGAGTCCACCATAGGCTTGGAATGAGAAAAGACAGAAAGGGAGGTAAAGACCCTTCTCCAGGGTATGGAAAGAGAATGCAATTCCCATTCCGGAGCCCCGTGGAGGACGCAGGCCTTCTCTGTAATGGGAACCCAAACCAGGCCATTCCATGTGCTTTAAGAAGACTGTTTGTACTAATTAATAGCCCAGAGGTTTGTAGGTACTCATGAGGTATTAGATTTATATTGTCACCTCCCAGAATGAGTTTAGGGTAAAAATGATGTTGGGGCAGTTAAGAGTCTGACTTATTGAATGACGACACATGTTTTCCGTGACTTGGCCTCTCATTGTTCATTGTATGATGTGCCCTCCCCCCCGCCCTTCCTTCTCTCTTCTTCTCTCCCTGTCTTTCTCTCCGTGCTCACAGAGATTTATTCTGATTAATTAAACCTCAATTAAACAGCAGAGTTATTGTTGTTGGGGGTCTGAATGAGCGGAGAGCAGTGGGACAGGGAGTCATATATGTATATATACCGGGTCCCCGCTGGCTGCACATCGGATCTCTCCCTCACCGGCAGGGCCAGTAGCCCCAGAAAGGGGGCCAGCCTTTCCCAGAGTCTTCGGCTGCGCGGGCTCCCCGCTGTCTGGAGTCCCAGCAGGGCCTATGACTGGCGAAACCAGCCAGGAGGAAACAAGGGATCAGGAGGGCTGTTTTTAACCTGCTGAACCCCGCACAATGCGGGGGCCGGGAGCCTGCCTTGTCGTTCTATTTACTCCGCCTCTCGGGGGACCGAGTGTGCCAGCAGATGGGCGTGCGGATTCGAGAGCCGGAGTGGGCTCTCTGTCTCTTTCAATGTGTAACTCCGCCGCGGGAGAAAGGGAAAGTGACAAGCGGGGCAGTCGGCTTTTGTCTCCGTGATGTTTATTGTCAGCTTTGTCCTCCATTCGGGGGAGATAAATAAATGTGCACGAGCATGGGGAAGGTGTATTGTGCTTAATTCAACATTCACGCTCCTTTCAGGCAGACAAAGCCTCACTGTAAGTCCTTTCAGATGCATTATGAATGTGCAGCGCCCGGATCAAACGTGCTACATTGTCGTCGTCGTCCCCCCCCCCCCCGCCCCGTAAGCCAGCAGAGTTGGTGTGCAAGAGTAGGCTGTGGGATTAGTTTACTTTTTCCTCCTCCTCGCCTCTTTTCTTTCACACTCAGCCTTGCTCTTTATTCTCTGTCAATGCCATATGCATATTGTAATCTTAGGTTAATCCAAAAAAAATGTTCTGAAAATGAAAGGGCGGTGTTATGACAGTTGTTACTGTAACTGTTTATCCCGTAAGCCGGTGTGTGGATCCCCTCGGACCGCTAAAGGTTACAACCATCAAAGTCGTCCCCGCAAATCGCTCCTGCGCGCACAATGAGCGCATTGTGAAGGCACGGGAACGTGAAGGCGATCCAGGGCTGGAGAACGTATAGGTAATACAGATGTGATGATGTAATGCAGCGCTGGCAGAGAGCAGAACGAGGAGCTGCACACGTGCGTTAGCGGAGCGGCATAGCGGTGAAAGCGAAGGGCCGACCAAACTGCACGCACAGGGATTCGATTTCTGCTCCATATATTATGCCACCTTATTG
Organism: Megalops cyprinoides; assembly: GCF_013368585.1. Lineage (NCBI taxonomy): Eukaryota > Metazoa > Chordata > Actinopteri > Elopiformes > Megalopidae > Megalops > Megalops cyprinoides. Next base: position 40,827,152 of record NC_050586.1, read on the forward strand.
GTGTCAACATTACATGCAGTTTGTTTGTTGTCCTGTATTCCGGGACCCCATTCTCAGCGATAACGAACATGAGCAGCAGTTTGCTGAGCCTGCATCTCTCCTCGCCGGTGTCAGACCGTGCTTACCCTGATGGTGGAGAGTAAAATATTGCATTGTTATTTGGGGCGTTATTTGTGGCAGTGGTTTTTCTTTGAGGGAAGCGTGAGTTGAGATTGGCTGGGCCGGGGTAAGCTAATGATTTCTGATGCTGGAGCCCTCTCCTGTCTTTGCTGTTGAATGGGGGGGTAATTAATCACAAACTGTCACAATCACGGACTATCACAATCTTAACTACAGGGGAAGCATCACCGCGCAACTTCCAGTTCTATTATCAGTCCATTAGCTGGGCCCGGCCCGGCTCGACCGCCAGTGTCCCCCGCGCCAGCGTGGCTGACCCGTCTGTCTGCAGACCACAGGCACAGAGAGAGGCGCTCGTGTTTGGGGCGGTGGGGAATGGCACGGGGGGTGGGGGGGGGGGGGGGGGGCAGGTTGGCCTTCATCCAGTAACAGTGACGCACAGAGGGGCATCCAAAGTCGCGAGTCATGTCATACCTGCGTTCCAGAGTGAGAGGCTCGCATACCTCACCAAGATGGTGCGTGCGTGTGTGTGTGTGTGTGCGTGTGTGTGTTTGTGTGTGTGTGTGCGTGCGTGAGCGCAAGTTTTCGTGTGTCACCAATAGACCTTTTCACAGACAAGCATTCCGTCATCATTTTCAAAGGAAATGCTGGCAAATGAAAGAATCTCGATCACCACAGGTAGCCACGCTGTTGCTAAGCACCTCTGGCATTATACCGAAATGTCACTGCATGATGGCAGGCTTCAAAACAGCAACAGAGAGCGAGTGCAGTGGACATGTTTTTCCTCTGCATGTTTATGTAGCATCCTCTTTGGGAAGTCTTCATGGAACAGATCGACAGTGGGAATACATTGAACAGAATGGTCACTGCAGTCATATCAGGGAGGCAAACGAGGCCTTATTTGGTGGTATTGTTATAACAAAATTACACACTTACCATTTTCAGATTTTTGGCCATGATTACAGTATTGAGGTGATTTTGGTAGCAGTTAAAAAGCTAATAAACAGGGGGACAATTCATTTTAGTAGGTATTTGGTGCTGCTGCTGCTCAGCATATTCCCATAGGTAATGGAATTAGAAAATTAAAATAAAAAAGGGTGTAGTCAGTTAGGCACCGATTTCATAAGGAATGACTCATACGCACTTAAAGTGTGACATGGGGCCGCTCTCAAAATTCAGGTGCCCTTCAGGGCCTATGAAGAAAAAAAATCACTGTTTCTGTTTCACATTTTGTTTTTATGATCCCCTGGCCCCCACCCAACCCCATCCCATCTACGCCCTCACACCTCCCAAAATCCCTCTCGTGTTCCACGAAAATTTCCCCGCACCACGCTTCTGCTCGAGAGAGGTCAGGGGAAAAAAGAAGAAGAAAAAAAAAATGAAACAAGGAAAAACATGCATCAATGTTCCTGAAGGCAAAGCCTGTAAAAGCCTCGGGGGTATTTATAGGAAGTGAGGTAGGACTGTGTGTTACGTAAGGAGAGCCCTGCTGTCCTGGAGATTGAGATTTAGGTCAGCTCTCTGCTGAAGCAGGGTTACAGCACCACCTCACCCAGGGGAACAGAGCAGCGCTCCTGTTGAGCCTCAAACTAACAAACTCTCCAAATAATAGGCTCCCGTTTCGGCGGGATGCCTGCTCCTGAGGCCCTGCTCGATAGCCTCGGCAGTTTTACCTTCTACAGATGGGTAAAGAAATATCGAAGGGGGAGAGAGTGAATCAAAGTGCTGGGAGAGCGAGGGCTTAGCAGATAATCGGCTGCCAATAAAGCAAAGCAAGAAAACAAAATGCTGATGAAACGCGGTGGTAAATTTAACAGCCGTCGTCTACCCTGGCCGGGCCTTGGCCTTCGCTAGCCGGAGACTAGCATGCTTTCCCTGTGCCCGCGTGGTGCCAGAACCCCCACGTGGCGCTGCCCGGGGAACAAGACCTAGCCACCGGAAATGTGGGGGGATTCCAGCAGGATCTGGGCCAGGAGGGGCGGGTGAGGGACAAGGGCACACACGAATAGCATGGCAGGCCAGGTGGAGATCCGTGCCCAGACCGGCAGCGGTGACTGGTGGCTGCACAGGCGCAGCACGCGTGAGCCTGTGAGCTGGAGCCAGCTCCCGCTCCTGCTCCCCACCCTCGCCAACGCGTCACGGAGCCACCTGCCCCGCCGCAGCTCACCAAGCCATCCTCCCACCTGTGCATCAGATCAATGTCACAGGTGTGGCGTTGGAATGCTGTTTAGTGCCAGACCATAAATTAATATGTCTGTTGTATCTTAGTGCTTTTGTGCTGCTTGTTCAGCGCAATGTGGCCTCTGTCATATGATTACAGATAGAGGAAGACAGAGGAAACAAATTGTTGTGCCTTTTTTGGAGAGAAACCAACGCCGAGTGAGGTGGGGGTTATCACAATGGTGGAAGCATCATGTAATAGCAGTCAGGCTGACTTCCAGAACATGTAACTGACACAGTCCATTTCCTGCCTCCTGTTTATCAGTCAGTGTCTGTTTTGTTATTTCTGCCCCCCCCCCCCCCCCCCATCCCCCCTCCTTAAACAGCAGATGAAAGCACTGTGCAGACAGCTGAGTGTCCTTCCCTGTTTGTTTACGGGGCTTAAATGAGGACGGTTTGTTTCCAGAGCCTCGAGGGGGGAACAGCGCGCTCTGGTTCACATTAGGCCTCCCTTCAATCTGAGGGCGAGAGGGGCTCTTCCCCCTCTCTCTAATTAGCAGGGCTCTTTTGGGGGGGGGTGCAAGGGGGGCTCGCTGGGATGGCTCGGGATGGCTGGGTCGAGCCCCAGTATGATTGTCCCCCCCCCGGCCCTTGAAGTGGCCCCGGGTACGGAACACAGGAAGCGGTGCTCGGAGCCGGGCCTGTTATTACCAGCAGCAGGTGCCAGCCACGGAATGCGGGAGCCATGTTTGAAGATTTACAAACACCGCTGTGGGAAAGACTTCAGTCTGTCAGGGCTGATCTGAAGGAAGATTCATTCCTTTCCTGAGGGGGGGAAGGGATTTGGAGTTTGAAAGGGAGACGGGGGGTGGGGGGGGGTGGGGGGCAGAAGAGACCGTTGCATTTGATTCTTCCGGCACTGCGAAATGTCATCCGCAACCCACAGAACTCTTTCAAAAGGCACGGGAAAAAAAGAAACACCAAAACAAAACAAGACTGTGTAGCTGCTAAAACCCCATGTTGCTCTCAGAGTTTTTTTTCCTTCTTCTTCTTCTTCTTCTTCTCATTCCAGGCTCTTTTCTCTGTTACTCAGTCTGGGCTGTGATGGGGCCACAGCTGAATCCGGCACATAATTAAAGGAGCCCGATGCCTCCGCAGGCACCAGTGCCGCAGTTAGCCTGAGATCACAGCCAGGACAAACAGGCTCGGTGGAAGTCATTTGACATCCGCCGGGAGACGAGAGAGATCGCGTTACCCTGCCATGCATTAGACAGCCCCCCCTGCCTGCTCCCAAGCGCTCCTGTGTGATCCTGTGTTTATTTATCTGGGTCATCTAGGTACCGGCTCTGCGCCTCACCCAGAAATCTAAGGGCCCGGTTCTGGAAAGTATCATTCGCTCAGCAAACTGAAGTTCGATCCTCACCGTGCTCTGGCAGACACGATACATCAACCCCTCCCCCTCTGCCACCATGTTCAGTGAAAAATGGAAATAAAACCTCCAAACATCTCGAATGGCTGTAGATAAAGCCGTATGAATACCAGGCATTCATCTGCAGGCGATCAATCTGTTTGGTATGGCCCTGGCTCTCCCTCCGCCTGTATCCTCGGACCCTGCCGAAAGGAGGATTTGCCTGCGAGGACGGCTCAGGGAGAAGGCCTGTTACAGCAGCAGCTGCCACGGTAGAACGGCTCATCTATTGATTTTCAATGTTGGTATTTCGCCTGTGATTAAAGAAGTGCTAATTGAAGGCTGCGCTTTATTTTCCCTATTACTTTGTAATTCTCGTCCATCGATCCCCCCAGCGAGTTTATGAATCATGGCAAGGGAGGGGAGCAGGATGGTGAGGCATCTGGCCTTGAGGAGCAAAGTGTGATGGGAATTCAGTGATGCAATGTCTTTTCTTGCTCTTTGCCTTCCGCGGTGTTCCTCGTTCCCGGGAGTGGAAATGCGGTAATTGAGGACGCCCGAAGGAACGGTACCCTCACAAGGTCATCCCAGCACTCATTCGCAGCGTCTCCAGAAAGACTGAAAAAGTGCTGTCACATATCCCATCAGCCACTTACGTCTCAACAGTCAAGGCACATACAGCATAATCAGACTTGTAATGGAGACGCGTTAATCCACAGAATGCAGCGATCAGGTGTATCATTGTAATGTCAGTCTACCTTTCTTGTCGATTCATCTCGTTTAAGATCTAAAACGATGCGTGAGAACATGCATTATCGGTCAAAGCCATCCATTACATGAATATTTCACCATGTCTATTATTAATGCTCATCTGCATTCTTATTTGAACCTCTTCCTCTTCTGTCTCGGTGTGTGCGCGTATCTCCAGTGCCTCGCTCCCGGCGCACTGCGCTAATGGTGATGCTCCTGGGTACCCCTCGCATTTAGCGACTCAGCACTTCAGACTGCTGCCGTGTCCGAAAGCCCCCATCCCCCGGGGGCCCCCGGCGAGCCGCAACCTGCTCTTCAGCGTTTAATTGGGATGCACTCGCGGGGGCTAATTTGGCGTAAGCCCACTCAGGCGTCGTCATAAATCTCGTTAGCGGCATTAGGCCCGTGGAAAGGGTCTGGGGATGACTCTGCATTGTTGCGAGGCGCCACGTCGCCTTGCTCACCTCTGAGCGGGGGAACGGAAGGATGTTCTGTAATGGAGTTTGGTCAGAGAGGTTGGTATGTGAAGAGACTGATTATGGCTGGCTCTCAGTGTTCACAGCTCCCAAGATGAGGTCATTTTGCTGCCATTGTCATGTGAGTTTATGAACCTAGTACCAGCTGTGTCCCTCTACAGCCACCCTGACGCAATACAGAAAGATTCTACCCCATAAGCGCTGATGCCAGGTCGGCCTACCCTCCTATATTATCGCTGTGGCTAGGATTGGGGCCGGTAGAGGCAGGAAAACACCCAGAGTGACATCCTGGGGTAAGGGATTAATTTTTCCACTTTTCCATCCATGGCCCTGGGATTTTTGTTGGTCGATTGCATCTGGAAAACACATCCTGTTCAGTGCTTTGTCACAATTCAATAGCTAAAAAAAAGCTCCATGACAAATATGCTTTGATTGACTCAAGCACCAAGCACCGAAGGAAAAGGGGACTCAGCAGTGAAAAGGCCTACTTTTTGGGCTGCTGTGGTTTCTTTTCTCTCTCTCTCTCTCTTTTTTGTTAATGGAGAACATCCCAGTTTTAGATCCTGATGTCTGACAGTATCCTCCACACCCCCTCCCCTGCTCCTGTTACCAGAGGCAGTCAACAGAAAAGAGGAGGCTGATGAATAATGAATCCTCTGGTACGGCAGGAGGAACACTTATCCTTTAACCTTAATGGTGCCGGGGAACAGGTGGTCTGGATAAGACAGGAGTCAGCACTGCGCCTTTACGGGGGAGAGGACTGACAGAAGGTAAATTTTTATCGGCGCGCGCAGCTAATTTCCCGCTACTGAGGAAATCCTGCAGCGTCAGTGGGAGTGCGGCGGTACCCAGAGAGCCCCGAGCTCCCCACGGCCCCGCCGGAGTGAGCGGCCGGGTTCCACGGGGCCGCACTGCGCACGACTCAGCGCAGCCAGCGGAGGCTGAGCGGACCTCCTGGGGGAGGGGGGGGGGGGGGGGGTGGCAGCTGCCTGCGCTCGCTGCTCCTCTGTTTATGCCTCCCGCTCTCTTAACAGATGGAAAATGTTAGCATGAAAACGGGACTGTTTGGGTTGCACAGTTTAAGAAAAAGCCTGTTGTCAACAGAAAAAAAAAATGAAAGGCCTGCTCTCATTGAGTCACCTAGTCTGCTGGTCAGCAGCACAAGCAGAATATCGCTATATATAGTCATGCTCACCTCCCTTTGCTTTTCCTGGTGGCATAAAGGAAGGCACAGTGTGTTCACTGTGCAATGCCACGCTTACTCACCGATTCCTCACGTCTGGTAACCTGTGAGCACTGTCAATTCAGTGTCTGCAGGATGGTTCAGGGAGGACAGGGCGATGTGGTTTTTTTTGGAAGGTTGGCTCCTTCCTCTCACCTTGTGTTTCTGAATACAGATGGCAAAGACTGTGTTCACCTCCACGGAGAAAAAAAAACACAACAAAAAGTGAAAACAGAGTGTTCCCTCACCTTCCCTCTCCTCTTTAATAAATCGGTTAAAAACATCCAGGTTTTATTACAGGAAACAAGGGAGTTTAATCAGGGAAGCACCGACGGGCCTGTTTAATGATTTCTCCTTCTCTTTTCAATTACTTTGCCGGCGTCTTTTCTAGACGCTATCTGCTTTTTTTACTCTCTGCAGTCACATCAAGCGGCAGACTCGCCACGTTAAGGCACTGTGGGGAATAAACGCCGCGCCGCTTTCTTTTCGGCCCGTCAGAAGAGAAGGGGGGGTGACTGCTATGTCTTAAGATGCAGCTCAACAGATGGTAAACACAAGCTGAAAAGTAGACACATTTATCTGTCTGTCTTGTCACATGGTGGCCGAGAGACAGACCCCCCCTTTACCCAGGAAGCAAAAAAGCTCCACGGCAAAGCGGCAGGGGAGGCTTCAGAGGTGAGACGCGGCCGGAAAGGAGCGGGAATTTCACTTCCCCCCGAAAAACCTTCAAATTTACAGCCACCTTCGATATTCAAAACAAGCCTCGTGATATGGTTTTTAAAAAAGCAATAAAACAGGGCCTAAAACTGTAAAGGAAGATTTGTTGCGGACTTGCAGCCGCAGCAGAACCCTGGATGAACGGTCGCCATTTATATTTTTTTCCTTCACGGTCTTCACCGTCAGGCCAGTCTGCTTTAACGTATGTTTTCCTCCATTATTAGCATTCATCAGCCCTTTGGAAAACATACATTTGTCCTAATTATAGTCTTGCTTTGAATGTAGCACACAAGCAGCAGGTCAGGTTTCCCTCCCGGACCCCGTGGCCGAAGAACAACCTTTTGCAGCTGAGCATGCATTTCCTTCCATAAACCATCCCAGTCCATACATCTCAGCCATTAATTATTTTTCTCAGCCACTTTTCTTTCGCGAGTGCATGTCCTCTCGACTGCGCTGCCAAGATAGCATTGTTTGGCCACGTTGAGATTTAAGGGGAACTTATGAATGTGTGCATTTGTTCCTCGGAAAATAAATAACCTCCTGCTCCCTTCCCCAACTAAATAGCATGAAATCACGGTTTCTTTCCAAGTCCAGACCCATAACTCCCAACTAGTTAAAGAGCAGAATGAAAGTCGCCATTGTAAAGCGATACTCTGCGCTGCACTGCGTAAAATATGACTTGCGCTCAGGAAACAAATTAGCCTTCCACGTAACACAAAACGTACGAATTCCTGGGGTTTTAGGCCGAAACGGGGGGTAAGGTGATCCGCGGGGCTCGGGGCCCGGGCCGCTCAGAGTCTCGGGTGATGGAAGGGGAACAGCCGCGCAGATTTATTCCGTCCCCCCCGTGCCCTCACTATCGGCGACTGTGACACGGATTTGTTGTCGAATGTAAATTACACCTCCCGAACCGTTTCTTTCATTAGACTCATATATTTCCTTCCTCCCTCCTCTCTCGTTCCTCTCTCTTCCTCTCTCTCCCCCTCATTTGCGCCTAAGCGCGGAGCTAAATCTTGTTTGTCAGCGAGCCCGGTACACCTTTTTTTTTTAGGACCTTCTCTTTTTTTCAATCATTTCGATTTTAAGCTAAATGCTTTATTGCGCAGCTCTAGGTCAGTGTGGCGGTGTTCTGCCAACAACAACAGCGAAACGGAGAGAAGAGTAGGAAAAGAAGTAGAGGAGTAGGAGGAGCGAAAGAGAAAGATAATACAGACATTCCATTTTCCTCCCCTAATCTGTGCTTTTCTGACAGTGAGCTAAAGAGACGCATAATGTGTCTAGGCGACACACTAACTGCTGCTATTCTCGGCGCCTTTATGCTCCTCATTGTTCTCGCACAAGGCATTCGGTTAACAAACATTTGGACAAAAATTGCTGCATGAAAAAAGGGATAATTTTTTCAGCTCAATAAACTGCTTGATTTTTTAAAAAGTATTTTTCCGTAATTTCTCATTTCGTTTCTGCCGTCTGGTGTGAGTGTAATTTCAGCCATGTTGGGTCGTGTCTGTGGCCTACAACAGGCCGGTAAATCTGACTTCTGTTTTTGCTTTCTCTGTTTTTGCCATTCTCTGTGGCCTGTTTCCAGGCAGAAGAAATATGAACTGGAATATTTACACCTATGCTTCCCCTTCCTCTCTGTTTTGATAAGAATTTCTGAGAATAAATTCTCTCTAATGATCACGGGCAGCCAGGCTATGTTAATGAACGGACTTCCCATCGTAACTGAACTCATTTTGCAGAAGTGCGCTGAAGTAACACTCTGGGAACAGTGTCAGGGAGTGCGGGAGAGAGAGCAGAGTTGCTTCACTGTTAGACAGAGCTGCCCAGTGTAAAAGCAGAGCTGCGCAGTTTTAGGGAGAGGCGGACGGTGTAAAAGCAGAGCTGCGCAGTTTTAGGGAGAGGCGGACGGTGTTAGACAGTTGCACAGTGTTAGACAGAGCTGGGTTGCGGTACTGTGGGACAGTGACCATGTGGGACATCTATAGTGTAGGACAAAACAGGGGCGCTAACAGTAATTGACAGAATGAGGCATGATGGGATACCCGCACATGCAGGGAGGAAAAGATATCAGATGGCTGATTTATGGACCATGAAGAAGAGGTATTTGAGTGTCTGCCCTCCCTGTGTTGTCTAGTCTCCCAGTTACACATGTTTGGCATATCTGTCGCATCTGACTGACGACTCCATTTCCTTCTCCTCACTTTTGACACGTTTATTGTGCTTGATGTTAACGTTTCATTTTCATCAAGGCCTTAATTTAGGCTTTAATTTCCCAATTTGGTTGGTGCCAATATTTGCACGGACTCTCCGACTCCAGGTCTTGGGTTATACGTTCAAATACTTTCATAGCATCACTATTCTGCTGACATCTGCAAAGGTCATGTGGTTTTCAAGGGGAAAAATGGGCTGAAAAAACTTGAACTGAATATCAGTGTTTGGAGTGTCTGGATTTTCACAAAACACTCACACACTGCCGGTGTATATCTCATATGAAAGAGCCACTGTGGAGAGGCGTTTTCAGTGACAGGGGGTTACCCCCTATTTTTTGGAGCGCCAAGCGTGTGCATAAATTGCGGTAGGATTTAAGTTTGGCTGGGCCAATGCTCGGAAGTATTTTACAGCTATCTTTCTCGGTAACCCTTGAGAGTGGCAACAGTGTTCACAAAATAGACTGAGAATTGTTTGTCACGGGAAAAGGTCAAGTGGGGGGTGGGGAGCGGGGGATTGTGGGGGTTAGAGGGCGGTGCCATGCTGCTCAGCGGTATTTGGCTTTACGGTATTTTTGTTTAGATTGGACAATCAGACGATAAGGAGCCATTCAGCCACATGGAATTCTTCTCTGTGTGTTTGTGTGTGCGCATATGCGCATGTCTTTGTGCAAGAAAGAGAAGAAGAAGTTTGTCATCTTTAAGACATGGGGGCGGCAGTTTTAAGAAATGGGCTTGGAGGGGGCTAACAAAAACAAGTGTGGCGATGGCGGTGCTGATAGGGCAGGGGGGCGGTATGAGCTTGACTAACTTCCAGAAATTTCCATGGGAGTGCAGTGCGTGTGGGGGTAGATACACCCAGCCTTATTTATGGAGTCCTGTGTTCTTTACTGTGAGTCTTATCTCATCCCAAAGGCCTGCCAAAGGAAACAGGAGACGCAGCAGACTGCTGGCTAAAGCCTGCGCCGCTCACACAACTCATTTCATATACATGAGTGTGTGTGTGTGTGTGTGTGTGTGTATACATATACATATGAGTGTGTGTGTGTTTTTATACACATATGAATATGAGAATACTCTAGCATATATGTGTGTGTGTGGGTGTATGCGTGATGTGTAATTGTACTTGTGACACTAAGTACATGTGACAGTGAATAAAGCTAGTGTATATGAAATCAGGTCTGAGAGCAGTGTGCAGTCGCTGCATATATGTATTTCTATATGAATAGTAAACAGTGCCCTGTACTGTATGCACGTATTCAGTGCCGTGGTTTGATCCCGTGCCCCTCGCTGGCTCTATCTGTGGGGGCTGGGAGTGAGCTAGTGTTTCCACTCAGCCCTCGCAACCCAACACCAGCCTCTCCAGCCGGCCCTCTCCTCCAGCGCTGCGGCGAGGACAGCGGGGAGCAGCGGTCTGATCCCGGCCGACTCTAATGGGCCCAGGCGGCCCCCGGAGGAGGGGGGTGGGGGACTGGGCGCAGCAGGGGCAGGTAGTCGGGGGCACAGGGGCAGACGGGGCTTTTTGGAAAGGTCGGGGGGCCTTTCAAGATTAAATCAGAAGCAGTAACGTGGCCCAGATGTCTGTTCCTCTGCTGGGGTTGGGGGGTTCTGGTGGAGGGGGTGGGGGGTGTTCAATGAGTTATTTTAATCCTATAGTGGCAGTAATGACCTCCCACCCTCACCCCCACCCCCACCCCCTGCTTCAGAGTCAGTAATTTTCTAAGGTTGAGTCCCAGAATATAAGGCAATTGCTTGTTTTGTGTTTTTTTCTGGCCATGTTGTTGTGATTATTTGTGTTTATGAGGCCTGGGGGGGGCTTCGGAGTGGAAACAGTAGTCTCTCTTTGTTCTGCTGTGTGCTACTGGAGGAACAGAGGAGAGATCACATTTATCACTGCAGTCGTACCATCACTTTCCCTGCTCCACTTTTTTTGTTGTGTGTGTTTTTTTTCCTCTTTAAGAAAGCAAAGGCGAGCTGATAATGATTCGCTAACTAGCGCCACGCTCTCTGCGTACTCCGGCAGGAGGCTTCCTCCCCCGAGGAGTACACTGGAAACTTCCCTCATATCTTCACACGGAGAGGCAAGCGAACGCACACGCACACACAGGCGAGCGCGCGAGCGTTCCACACGCACACGCAATTTTCAAAGCTCCTCCGAACACAGTACCGTTTGCTCTCGGATTTTAATTTTTAATTTATTGTTTTGTTGTTTTTTTTTCGGGGTTGGAAAGTAACTGTAAAAGTTTTTTTTTTCCATTTAAAATAAATGTAGGCCATATAGAGATACAGATTTGATCACGTGGGAGGACTTGCACGTGAGGCTTAACTCTGAGGCTTGGACTTCTCGATGTCATGTGTGGGATGTTGTGCTTGTAAAAGCAAGGGATTGATTTAGTAATTGACCTACGCCCCCTTTCTTGAGTGACTCTGTCTTCCCTACCTGTGTCCCCAGTTTTCTTTTTTTGGATGTGTTTTACATTCCCTATCAACACCTGACCCAGGATCAGCTCATGCAGCTGTAATCCTGCCTCTGACAATCGTTTCTAAAAAGATTTGGCTGATTCAAGGTCAGCCTTTGGGGGGGGCACACCCCATCTGCATTGTAATTCGCTTATCCAGGCAGGGTAGTTTCGGGCTAGAACGCATCGAGGCAAACCTTGAGGCCCGTGAGGTTCAGCGCGGCGTTGCCTCTGGAGCACACTCCTGACCATCTGCGCAGTTTGTCACTGGTGATCAATACCGTGATGCAGTGCTGTGTACCTGACCTCGGCGATTGTGTTTTTCCTACCCCCTCCAGAATAAGAGGCGACTATTTAGCAAGGAGGTTAGCATGCTAATTGACAGGCTGCGCTAAACAAATCAGTCTGTCCCCCCCACCCCCCTCCGCTCCCCTGCCTCCCCCCTCCCTCGCCCTTGTGTCTCCCGGCCTCCCTCTCCGTGCATCTCGGCAGTCTAATCTAACTAATGCCCCCCTGCGCGCGCAGGTAAGTGAATTAAAAAGAGAAAATTCAATACTCGATCCATCAGAGGGGCCAGCCATGCGCGCATTAGCCCCTCTCTCCCCGGCCTTCGTAATTGCGTTACAAGACTCGGACGCTGTAACAATTAGGAGCTAACACTCTCCCCACCGTCGTTAATCTCACCTCGTAAGGGCCTGGGACACGGCGCGGGGCACCCAGATTAGGGCAATTTGGAAGGCAGACAGGAAAAAACGAGAGGGGAAGCGGCCGCCGGTTGCAGTAATGACGAGTAGCAGGGACGCGCTCCAGCGTTCCGTCCCCTGTCCCTCCCGGGAACCCGTCCGCTAATCGCGGCCTTTTCCGCCCGAGCCTCTCGGCCTCCTCCGCCTCCCACTCCCAGCGGTGTACCCTGCTTTCTCAGTTCTTTTTTTAATTTTATACACCCACTTCCCAAGCACAATGCTGCTTAGTCTTGTCTCTCCCCATAAAGGCATCGCCTAATCTTACTTTGCTCCATTTAAGAACATTACAGGCGGCCGGAGTGGGTCGATAATGCGGAAAAAAAATTGTCTTCTCACTTGAGTGTATCTCCACACCCTCGCTTGTGATGTTTGGGGCTAGTTTATGTGTGTTTGTATTGGGGGGTTTGCAGTAGGTGATAATACAAAATTGTATCTACTTTGTGGGTAGTAGCGTCTGTGTGTGTGTGTGTGTGTGTGTGTGTGTGTGTGTGTGTGTGTAAGTTTGATTGTGTTGGAGGCGGGGTTTGCAGTGTGCAATTGGTAATGCAGAACTCTCTGGTCCCTGTAGGCAGTGGTTGGGAGGCAACTTCACATTGTCGTCTGTACCACTTCCGAAAAAACAGGCTGGTTCCCCATTGGTGAGAACACGCATCTTTGGCGCGACACACACGGGGGAGTGTGCTGTTTCGGAGGCTGATGGTGGAGTGAGTAATTAAGAAGGAGTCAGATGCGTCGGGGGCGCCGTTTCCCGTAGATGAGACGCTTGCTGACTGATGTTCTCCACTCTGAGCCCATTTCGCTTTGTCTCTTTCTGCCATTAAAACAAGCGCCTGAAATAACACCTCCGCTTCTGAGGCGGCTGTGACTTTAAGGGTAGAACTTTCCTCCGAGGAGCCCCGCGCTGCACAGTGTGTCCATTCCCAGATCCCTTAATGGGGATTAACAGGGATCTCTGGCAGACTTGGGCGTGAAGTCTACAGAACAGCCATGTAATATTTATAATATAACTACTTCCTGGTTGATTTCCTATGGTGTGTTTCAGGGTCTTTCACAGCAGAAGAACTTAGTGGGAGTCCATGTAGAAAATGCGCTGAGATACGAGGTGTGGCCATTTGGGGAATGGCCCACCCACAGGCGCTGAATCAAACATGCTCGAGATGGACATCTGAAGACCCTTACTTTGCAGGCTCAAGTAAATCATGAGCTCCCTGCTTCCCCAGGCCCTGCACCCCAGAGAGCAGTGTGCTTCTACCTGCCATCTGACAAGCTGTAATCAATTACAATGGACAGAGTGTCTGTGTAAGGGTGTCTCCAGGGAGCCCCACTGACCAGCCATCTTCTTCCCCTTTCACCCCCCGTTGGGGATACTGCAGGATAACTTCAGTCTGGTTGTCTCTCTGCAGTTGATATCTCTGTTAGTGATGCAGGTATGTGTGAGTGTGTGTGTGTGTGGGGAGACGAGGTCACCCGATAACCCCGTGAGGCCAGGGTTAGCCCTTTCACGCATGAGAGGACAGGCCACATGCCTGTCAATCACACTCATGGACGGAAGCTGGCACTTTTAATCCACCGGCCCCCGCCCCCTCCCCACCCCCCCAGTCACAGAGGCTGTGGGACGGAGCGTGAGGAGCCATCTGGGGGAACACTGTCCTCGTTCAGCCCGGGGGGCCTGACAGATAACCCCCTGTGTGGGCAGTAGAGAGAGTCCTTTGAGTAAAACCTCCCTGCCTTTTTCCCTCTTCTATCTGAAGGGCACCAAGGCCATCACCTGCGTCTCCACCGACAGGTGGGAGTTTCCCACACTTTTGGCCCCGCCCGGTGCTCCTCTCAATTTGTTTCCATTAATGAGTCTGAGTGTCGTTAGCTCTGGTAATCCCATTGAAAGCGACTCACAGGGATTGCCGCCCTGGTCCCGCTCTCGGTCGATCTATTAAAGCCCGGGTAAATCTCGTTAAACCGCTGCTCTGACACACCGGCTCCGCTCCCCTTGACGATCCTCCGCGTGGCCCTGAGTCAAAAAGCCCAAATCATGACAGCTCCCGGTTGGGGCGCGCTTTAACACCCACTGTCCTCTCTGCTAGCAGATGTCACCGATGCTCTTAGTGACTCAGACTGACGGGGCAGGGACGTCGGCTTCTCGCGTCTCTAAAGAAGGGGGCTTTGACTTGTTTGACATCTCTGCGGGGTAGGGCTCCGACTTCTGTCACCTCTGCGGAGTTAGACGTTCCTGACATTTATAAACACAAGATCCTTGACTTGACACTTTTGTACGGTGTAACTTGTTAACTAATGGCCTCTCTAGAGAGTTTTGCTTTAACTACTAGGATTGCTACAGAGTGGAACTTTGGCTCCTGAAATTTCTATACATTTACCTGCTCATATCATCCTATGTATTTACATCTACAAACATACAGGCAGCCTGGACTCCTGCTATAGCTACAGTGTGGAGCTTGTACCCCTGGCTGCAGGTCAACTTACATTCTTTGTCTTTCCTACCACCTAACCCCAATGTACAGAAAAACAACCCCCAATTGTTTTCAGGTCACACACATCAATTACACTTAACCCATTTAAGTGTCTGCCATGTCCTGTGTACTTAAGTGGTAAAATATGCTGTCATTAAAGCAGAAGTAATGTGTTGAACTTAGAGTCAGGATATCCTGCCCCCCTCCCCCCTCCAGCCATTGATTTACTGAGAGACTCCTGGGCAAACAGTTTAATTTCCCTGTCACCGTGTCCTCATCTTTGTAATGCAGTGCAGGTGAGCACCTGGGAAAGAAAGCGTCTGATCCCAGTGGAGCTTCAGTCAGGTCATTAAATCCTTAAGCAAACACGGTGCTTTTTTGGAGTGGCACACAAGGACAGGGGGTGGGGAAACCTGACTCTTTTCATGTTTGTTGCAACAGCTCAGCAACTCGGGGAGAGCGTGCAGAGAACACATTCGCCCTGTTTTTAGGCTGACCAAAGTGTTTGCCCTGACTGCCAGGTCACCCTATTAATAACAAGCTCAGTACTACAGCAGTTATGGCCACTTCACTTCAGGCTGTATTTCAGCTGGTGATTGTGTGTGTGTGTGTCTGTATGTGTGTGTGTGTGTGTGTGTGTGTGTGTGTGTGTGTGTGTGTGTGTGTGTGTGTGGGTGTGTGTGTGTCAGTATGTGTGAATGTAAACAATGTGTACACATGTGAGGTCTATATGTGTGTGTGTCTTTGTGTGCACGTGTGTGTGTGTGTGTGTGTGCGCGCATGTGTGTGTGTCTGTATGTGTGTGTGTGTGTTTGTGTGTGTGTCAGTATGTATGAATGTAAACAATGTGTACACATGTGAGGTCTATATGTGTGTGTGTCTTTGTGTGCACGTCTGCGTGTGTGCGTGTGCGCGCATGTGTGTGTGCCTGTGTGTGCGTGTGTGTGCATGTGTGTGCGCACGTGTGTGTGTGTGTAAGCGTGTGTGTCTGTGTGTGTCTGTGTGTAGGCACATTTGCATTGGTTTACATTTCTGTCATAATGTGGAGAGCCCTTTCATTGCGGTGGCCTCCAGCCCTGCAGCAGCATTGCATCACCTCTGCTCTGAGCAGATGTTTAAAACCAGCTCTTGTTAAACATCCCTCTAGTGGACAGTTAAGTCTGCGAAATGAGGGAGCGAGGGAGGGAGGGGAGGGAGAAGGAGAGGGAGAGGGGGGAGACTGGAACGAGGTCGCCTTCCCCACAATGGCCACTTTTGTTTCCTGCCGGAGACTGTACCTTGATGACATCACCCAGCTCAAGATGTAAAGCCCCCCAGCTGCAGGAATTGGTTTTCAATATGTGAGGTATGCTGTGTCCACAGGAGCTCTGTGCAGGGGGGAAACTCCATGGGTTTTTTGCAAGAGTTATAGACCTCATTTACGCCCCAAGTTTTCCACACCAGGGCGATGGAAATCCCAAATTGCTTCCGATTGACATAAAAAAGCCAGAGACGTTGTTTAGAATCACTCTCATTTTTTCCGAACCAATTTCTCGTCGAAACTACTGTACGCTGCCGTGTGTTAGAAAGTAAATGGCTGGTTTGGAGTGCAGATATCGCCTGCTGGACCTTTCTGTACTCTGCTCAGCCTGCGTTTGTGATTGTTACAGCATCCCTTACGGTTTCCCTTACCCTGCTTCACACAGTTTCCTGATGTAGCAGCAATGTCATGGTTGTCCTCCTCAGTCTGTGATTCCACCAAAACATAACTGGATGGTTTAGAGGGAAGCCCGTTTGTGACCCCCGTGGCATGGCACTGAGCATGCTGGGAAACTGTCCTGCCGAGTCTTTCGGACCTGGGAGGTCAGGGAAGCTCTGAGGTCTCCACCCTAGCGGCCTGTGGGTCCAGGCCCGTGATGTGTGAGGAAACAGGCTTGTGTTTCTGCAGCAGTCCTCCAAGTGAGAAGTGTGTGAGGTCTGGTGAAAAGGAATGGGGAGGATAAGCAGAGGGGAACCAGCCTCAGATATCCTAGCCCTGAGTCTCGAGGCTTTGGTTGGGGTGTTTACCCTCCAGTGGGGATATTTACCCTTCAGTGGGGTTATTTACACTTAAGTGGGGGTGTTTATACTTCAGGCAGGCTATTTTTCCTTCAATCAGAGTTTTTACTGTATGGGGGTATTTACCCTCTGTCAGGGTTTTCAGCCTTCAGTAGGGGTATTTATCCTTCAGTGGAAGTATTTACCATTCAGTGGGGATATTTACCCTTCAGAAAGGGTATTTACCCCATGGCTACGGTCACACTGCACAGCAGCAAATGTTGCAGAGCCCAGACTCACCCCCCGCCAGGCACTTGTGTTACATTCACTGAGCCTTTGGTAATTAGAGCCTTTAATAACAGCAGGGCCATAAAGGCTCCCTCACCGCTGTGTGTAAATAGCGCAGGATGACAGCTCTGTCCACTGTACAGAGCCATTGTCGTTTCTCTTACCCCCCTCCCACCGCCATGATTCCCCCCCCCGGGGCCCGTTCCACGCTGCCTTGGAAAATATTGTTTCTTCATTCCTCAAAAAAGCCAAACAAGGATCCTTTAAGGGTCACGGGTTCCGTCACAGCTGGCCGGTTTGTCCGCACACAGAACCGCGTCTCGGAGTGGGCCTGAATTGGGCCTTTGATGGCTGACAGCCTCGCGACGCGCACAATGTGGCCTTTCAAAGCCTGCGCCCAGCCCTAATTAACTCACTGAAAAAGTTTTTCCATGCTTTATTTTTCTAGGCTGTTTTCCACTGGCTTCCACAAAGAGGAGAGGAGAGGCTGCACTAAACATTAAAGAAGCTAAAGCACTGACTCTTCACCTCCTCGACTGTGTCATCCAGCCATTGCTCTGCACCACACTGTGTCAGGAGTGGGAGCTTAGTCAGCAGAAGTACACAACCTCGATTCAGTCTAACCCCAACGTGCTTAGTCTTTCATTCTGATGAACAGATTTAAGTTTCTTACATTTTTTATATTTTTCTACATCCTCAGGGCATTTTTTTCATAAATATAAAATGTTTACTAAATGTAATGACCACTAAACCCATAACATTGTGTAAGGTTTAATAAGTAATGTTTAGATTCATTACCTAATATTTGGAAGACAACACATTGCATTTGGATTGCATAAGACCAAAATGGGACACACGTGCAACACAAAGAGAAGTAGAAAAGTAGTACGCATGTGAAGTAAACACACACACAGCACAGGGGACAGACAGGCATCTGTGTCACTGCTCTTTTCACATCCATTTTCTCCCTCCCTTCCCCTCTCTTTCTCCCTCCCTCTCTCTTTAAAACTAAGAGGGAAGATGACACTTTGGTGAAGGTGTGCTTTTTTTAAAAATAGAAAGTCCTACATTCAAGGAGGTCTGCCTTTGTCAGTCTCTCAGCATGTGTCTTAAGAACCTGCCAAGTTCGCCTCTCCACTGTTTCTAACTGTGTCAGAGTGAAAGTAATTGCTTCGAGACCTGCGGTCTATATTTAACCCGCTTTCCTGGGCATTATGGGGGAAGACGTGGCGAGGCGTCAGGAGTGCATGTGAACGCCGGTGTGCGCAGAAAGCCGGGTAGCAGCGGCGCTCAAGCTCATCCTGGCGCCGCTAAGTAAAAATCTCTGTCCCGCTTATTTCCTGAGTGCCTCTACCCATCAGCGCTGTCCACCATTACCCCCGCCCCGGCTCAAAACGCTGCCCCTCGACCAGAGGTCAGAATTCATCCATCACGTCAGAGGTGTGCATCGCCTCACTTTGTGTGCGCAGTGACGTTTATACAAAATGACACAGCACTCTGCAGCGCCCTATTTACATCTATGTAAGTCTATTTAAGTCTTTTCAGGCCATATTTACATGCTTATTTAAACCTGCTCTATTCATTTCTGTCGCGGTGACGTAACCAGCCGGTACCCACATCGGGGAAATCATTGCCCGTGTCGTGGTGGCATTGTGGATGCGTTTTGAGCGCGTTTACCTGGATTGCTTTTGAGAGCTGGTGAGTCAGCGTGAAGAGGCAGGTGGAGGATCATTGGCTGGAGAATGCACTGACTCACACCGGGCTGTCGTGTGAGGGTGCTCCTATCTGCATAATCACGAAATCGATATGGAAATGAACACACTGTGCTCCACTTTCTGAATGTTTTTTTTTTTTCCCGTTAATCTGAAAATTCAGCCCGTTTCCTTTTTTTAATGAAAATGTTGTGGCGCACTGCCACTTCTCTCACAAAGCATGCCTGTGCATTCATCTCCTGCATTAGAGGACACTTTTTAAAAAAAGCGTGGCTGACCTTATGGTTGTCATTTAACAAAATCTTGCTGGGACTTAATGTGGACGTGCCTGGGAAATGCAGGCTCAGGGAGAGGCCTGTGTCCGGGTGTCCCGCCGGTATGTCCGACCGAGCGCTTTCTCAGGGTTTTGTTTCTCTGATGGACAGCCCGAGCTGCTTTCCAGGGCTGTCACATGAGATGATGAATGTCTGCAGACGTGAGTGAGCGGTAGACCTAGCTCAGGGTTTATTCTGGCCCCTCTGTCCTCACCGAAGGCCGAGTCCCTCTGCCACGTGCAGGCCAGCCCATTAAGATAACTGTTTATTTTTAGGAGGATTAACGCACGGGGGTCCCGGGGATGTAAACACTGTCCCAGGCCCCCCCAAGGGTGGTACAGGCTGCAGGGAGCGGTGTTTGGGAGTGCGGCCAGGTCCCTCTCTACAGATTTAACTCTATTAGTTCCCTCTGATTAACTCCTCGTCAACCCCACCTCCTGTCCCAGTTCCCCACCCCCACCCCGACCCACGCTTCCCCCAAACCATGATGAGTGCTGCTGGCTATATGGATGAGTAGGCCAGAGGCTGCCGATTGACCTTTCCAGTGCTGATTGATCGTATCAGGCAGCCAGGAGAGGACCTGAGGGTTTCTGGTCTCTGCCTTCTCTCTGCCTCTCTCCCTCTCCCTCTCTCTCTATCTCTCTCCCTATCTCTCTCTCTCTCTTGCTCTCTCCCCCTCCCTGTTTCTCTCTCTCCCTCTCTCTCTCTCTCCCTCCCTCTCTCTCTATCCCTCGTTCTCTGGGCTGCTGGGGCTGGTGGCCCACAGGAATAATTGATGAAGAGCAGACAGGCGGCGAGTGTTGAGCAGCCTCAGGAACACTTCCTGACACGGAGCCCTGGAGGAGGTGGCTGACGCTGGGCCAAAGTGACAGGGGCTTGGGGGAGTGGCATCAGGACGGGGGCAGGGAAAGAGCTCAGTCTGAAGGGATTGATTGGTGGAAGAGGTGGGGGGGGGTTTCCATGGAACTGAGCCATGGGGGTGGGCACGCATGCCAGGGCATGCGTGTGTGTGTGTGTGTGTGTGTGTGTGCGTGTGTGTGTGCGTGTGTGTGCACAGAGTGAGGGCTACTGATTGGCTTTCACAGGGAAATAAAGGTTCTAGTACAGCTGAAGGCAGCTCTGTAGTAGATTCAGCTGGATGTGACTTGCAAATGCATTTGAAACGTGGAATATCTATCTAGAAATCCCATGCATCCAGAAAAAAATCTGCAGAAGGACAAAGACCATACATCTTACTATATCTGTGCGCTTTGAGGTTTCAGGTGGAAAAGCTGGCAATTTGAAAATATAATGTAATCTTAACCAGCCATATTCCAATGAAAAGCACCATGATACTTCACACGTATGAGGCAGACAAATCCAGTTCATTGGCACAAAAAGGAGGCCTTTTGATGCAGCATGTGGCGTAAACCAAGCTAAAATATGTGTGCATTTTAGAGTATATCCTGTGCCTAAAAAAGCCTGAGCCTGTGTGAGAAAATCGGTTGCTTTTTAGTGCAACTGAAATGGTCACGCTGTTGCGTCCTGCCACGCCCGTATTAATGCGCCCCCTACGAAAACAGAGGGTTCGAGTTCCCCCACAAGAACATTTAGCCTCTCTGTTTCTGCCCTCATATAAAAACCCCTTACATGCAAGGAGGAACTGCCGTCAGAATCCAAGCCCCCCCCGAAGTACAAGCTCTTAAAGGGGTTTTATGGAGTAAAAATACTAACAGGAAGAATAAGAGGTGCATTGTGTTACAGCAGCCCCATAAAAGAATGAGGAGTTGTTGCTTTCTCTGAGCAAGGCGAGGTGCTGCCTTTGAGGCTGGGCCTTGTGTTGTTTTACACAACCTGACCTCTGTAAAATATGATTTTCCGTTAGGCTTGCGTCTGTCGGAGTAATCCCTTCAATTGGCGAGGGGGTGAGCTTGGGTCGTAATGACCAGCACGCACGTAGGCACACACCGACATACGCAAACACACACACCCATGTACGCACGCACTTACACGTTACTCCAGCTGGGGTGCTCCACTGGCCTGACACGCGAGAGTCACACTCTCCTCAGCTCAGTGATGGAACGATCAAACGGCTATCTGCAATCAGCCTCTCCTCCCTGTTCATAGAAAGAGATTTGGCTTTTAATTCCTCCCCTGAAGAGCCTATTAATCCTCGACCCCCCTTGAAAACTCTGTCGTCCAGCCCTTTACCCCCACCCCTCAGAGAAATGTGGAGTGGCGACAGGCCGGCCTTTTGGTCAGAGGAGGTCAGAGGTCAAACTACTACACCCATTCCCCGTCACCCTGTGGTTCTGAATTATGCATATCCCCACTCCAAAAATCCTCTCATCATCTGCTTAATGGTAACACTTACCGCCGCACACTCCACTGACTTACTTATTAATTTTATTATCTGCTGCACAGGACAGTACAGTCGGATACCCCTATTAATCAAGTCATGAATATTCAAGAGCTGATCCCGGCAGCGATTGGCCAAGTGCCGTGTGGGCGCTGCAGTCATTCGTAACTCTTTCATCTTCGGCTCCACATCCTCTCTCGTCTGTCATACTGTAATGGAGGTTTAATGAAAGCATTGTACAGGAGGCGCTCTCTCTCACTTTTTCAGCAGACCATGTCACAGAACAGTATTGTCCAGGTTCAGTGTTGAATGTAGAATGAATTGAATGCTCTCTGTAGCCTCCTAATGGAGGAGGAGAGGGCAGGGGCGTGTATATTGCGCCCCCTCTTCATGCCCCCCCCCCCTCAGGAAGGCAGAGAGCCGGGTCTGGGATCGGGAGGCGCTGTCAGACTGATGGGGAGACGGGTGGGAGACAGGGAGGATTCAGTCTGAGCGATGGCGTTCCGGGATGGGCACCGGCTTGGCAGTGCTGAGTGAATGAGTGATTGCGCTGGGAGCGTGGTGCGCCGTGCCTTTATTTATACATCATGATCCTGTCAGTTAAATACAGATTGAAAATGCCCCCCTTATCAAATAGCGATTTTTACTGGAGGCCATGCTGTCAGTGCATCCAGCACTGTCACTCTCCCTCCCCCAGAGCTGCACACCTATACGTATGTATTCAAGTACTTAAAGGGAAAAATAGTCGGAGAATACAGCTGAAAACATTGGTAAAGTGGTAGTTTTATTTTTACATTCTCCCTCTTTTAGAGTGGGCTGCAGTGTGGCATAGTGGTAAGGAGCAGGGCTTGTTACCAAAATGTTGTTGGTTTGATTCCTCGCTGGAACACTCCTATTGTACCCTTGGGCCAGGTAGTTAACCTAGAATTGCCTCAGTAAAGATCCAGCTGTATAAAGGGATAACATTTTAACATGCAATTCGCTCTGTATAAGAGCATCTGATAAATGATAATAATGTATATAGGCAATCACATGCACATACAAACACACTCAGCCAATTCCCTCTGTTTTAAGTGCAGTATGCGTCAACACACAGAGTGCTACTGTACAGTGATTGTTGGTTTTAGGGGATTCGGGAGGGGTGGGACCACTGTGCCTCGCCCGCTCCTCGATTGGCCGACTCACTTCACAAGGAGTCTTTTAGGCCTCACCAAGCAGCAGAAGTCAGACATTCAGGAAGAAAAGCCTGAATCCGTACGCAGGGGAACAAGGAAAGACTTGATGGATAGAGGGGAGGTGAGAGAGAGTCAGAGAGGAGAAGGTTTTCGAAACCGAGGGACGCTCCAGGTGATGCTGGAGCGTTCTTTCCCCCATAACCCCCCCAGTCTAGTCTCAATGGGAAAGGTGTGTGGGGGGGTTGGGCTTTGATAAATCAAATCTGTTTACTGTGCTCCGTCCAGAGGGAGAGGTTTCTTTAATCTCTTCCCAAGCACCCATGTAGAGAGAGAAATATTCAACAGCAGAGGTCTCTGCCTGGTTCACCTCTGTGCACCTGGACACACACGCAATAGTTATTCTGGACCACCGAGCTTTTCAGAGGGATTACTTCCCATAAGTTAAAAAACGAACCCCCCCCCCCCCCCCTTTCCGCCCTGTTGCCCCACCGCTCTCCCATAAACACCCCGAGAGACGGGCCTGGCGGTCACGAGGCTTGTCCGCAGACACGGACTCGTAGGATATGGAGAGGAGCTGGCAGGAGCACCCCCCCCCCCCCCACTCCTCCGCTGTCACAGCAAGGTGCGGTGGAGCCCCGTCCAGACGTCTTCAAAAACACGGCGTGGATTCCCAGTCTCAGAGCGACCGAGCTATGCATCATCTCTGAGCCAGGGGGAGAGAGAGAGGCTGGGAGGGGAGGAATTAAAGGGAAGGAGGGCACTGGGAACCAAGAGCTACTTCCAGAAAATAAAACAGCACTTTGACTTGCCAAACAGAGATAAATTTCCGATCCTCCTGAGGGAATGAGGTATAAATGACTGGTAGGAGCTGCTTGCCATGGACCAAGAGCTTAACACAAAAGCGCCTCACAGTTTTTAAAAAGACTCAAAATTAAAGTGGCCTACAAACTCTGTCTTCTCTTAAGGAGTATTTTCCTTCTTGTTGTTGAATATTATTTTATTGTTTCATTGCTGTGTTTGTTTGCCGTGTGAACGCCTCACCAATGCAAATGCATTTCCGAAATGCCAATAAAGCAGATTCAATTGAGTTGATGTGAGCAGAATGGAGTTTAAATGCTCAGACTGTCTCTGCCTATGGACGAAAATTGTCCATGAAACACAGGAAACCTCAAAATTACAAACAACGCAAGCAGACTGAAAAATGGCATTGTTAACTCAGTCCCTGCTGGCGGCTGCCCCGGTGCCCAGCTTTCCCTCGCTCTCCTCCTCTCCCTTACACGTCCCCCCCTTCTCTTTCTCCCTCCCTCTCTCCCCCTCTCTCTCTTCTCTCTCTCTCCCAGCAGTGGGGAAACTCTGAGCACTGACCACTGTGGATCGTGGCAACGTGCCCGGCGTGACCACAGTGGAAAAAAAAAACAAAAAACAACTCCAGTGTCCCTCCGCAACCTCCTCTTGGTGGGCATGAGGGGGCGTTCTCTCGAACCTCCTGTAATCAGGCTCTGCAAAGGGGGGGTGGGGGGGGGGGCATCATACTGTAACAGCAGATCGCATAGCTAATGAGCTGGAGGCCGCCTCCTTGCCATGCAAGGCAGTGGTGATCCGACAGCATTCCGTCATTTCCGCTGGCGTGCGTTGAAACGGTGGAGAGGGAGTGTTCACTTTCCACTCTCTCTCTCTCTCACGAGGCCCAGTGCTCCCAGTGGATCCTGCTCTGGCCCAGCTTCTCCAGCTCGCTGCCGTAAGGAGGATGTTTCTGTCTTATATACGCAATATACGTAGTATATACGCAAGTGTAGTGTGATTTTAAATTCTCAAACCAGTCAGTCAATCAATCAAAGCTCCTCTGTGCTGCTGACAAAGGAAGCCAGCCTCTCCCCTGCTCTCTCCCTCTCTCTCGGTCTAACTCTCCCTCCCAAAACACAGTGCCAGCTTGGATGACGAGCGCTTGACTGTATTCATTCTATCCCATTTGTATAAGCTGGCGACAGCAGGGAGCGAATGGACCAGACAGGGACGGATGGAGTCTGTTTGTTTTTCCATATTAAAAAAACGCCCCATACGGTGAAGTGCGAATTAACACCTAACCTCATACCTAAGCAACCCTGTGGTCCATGGTTATTTGCGCTCTCCCCAAGACCAACGGCCGCTTTCCAGGTTGTTCCCTTGCCCCCTCCCGGCATTGGAATGAGGGTCAGGAGTGCCACCGCCAATATCCCAAAAACCACTATACCCCATGGAGTTTCACTGCAGGCTTTTCCCGCCGTCAGAACTGAAGTAGGGTGGAACTTTGAGCTCTGGAACAAGCAGCTCTCACACTCAGTTTTCTGAGCCAGATGAGAAGTGGTCAGCGTAGGACCCAGGCCATCTTGGTCTCGTAAGGAAACCATCTTAAACTAGCAGAAGCAAGGGTAGCGCACAGAGCTGTCTATCCTAGTGCCTGCTGCTAGCAGGACCCGTCCTGGTGCCTTTAGATAAGTATTGCACTTTAAGGAAACATTTTCTTAATTTCAAATTCACAGGAGACTCTGCATGGAGATATTTATATAGCAAAATTAATAAAACAGTAACTATGTTTTACACTTAAGTTTAGTTAAGTATTCATATCTTACTTCCACAAGATTAATTGTCTTATAAAAATTCATATTTCATATACAGTTAATTACAATTTTAAAAAGATTGAAGCAGAAACACTTATATTGATATTGCCTGCCGTATCCTGTGTTATATATATTTTACCAAGTGTTTATTTTTCATTTTGAATAATGAATATATTATATCTATTATCTTGTAGGGACTTCCTCTGTACTGTTGGCAGAGAATGATTTCGAAGTATGTGTCAGACCAAATTTTTTTTCAGCTCCTTACCCCCCCGCACACCTCCCAGATGACATCAGACAGAGTGATTGCTCGGTGAAAGGAGGGGAGAGAGAGAGGAAACGATTTGGAGAGCGGCCTAAACGTTAGAAACGCACAGATTCTAAGCACTCGGCAGAATTCCTAATTGCAACAGTCTTAAACAATTAAGCAACGCCACAGATTGTGGAATAATGACGGAAAAGGCGGCGCTGCCAGAAAACGGGAAGTCACGGCCGAACATAATTGCCACTCGAGTATTCCAGCCCGTGTGAGAAAATGACAGAATTGAGAGTTAATTCCCAGCTCTTTGAAAAAACGGCGAGACGCTCTGCCCGGGAAGGATTCGGCGACGTGAGTACCTCAGCGTGTTCAGGGCAAGGGCCTGTGGCGGCGCCCCCCCCCCCCGCATACCGAAGCACCTGCAAGCTCAGCGTCCTGTGACATTCAATCGGGGGGCTGGTTGGCGCGGCCCAGCGGGCGCTCTGGCACGCCGGTTGCCCCCGAATCCGCCCCTCTCCCCCTCAGGGTCCTGTGCCCTGATCCCGAAGCCCTGCCGGGGCAGACTGTTGGCCTCCGGGGCAGCTGGCCTGCCTGTCAGGGGCAATTCATCAACGCTGGGGGAGCGGGGGTCGGGAGGGGGAGCAGGGGCTGGGGTGGGGAGAAGGGTCCCAGATCAAGGCGCGTTGATTTGTTTGGCGTAATTATTATATAAACCCCGATGACAGGGCAGCATATAACAGACACACACTCGACAGGCACTACAGGGTAGGGTCTTCTTAACCCGGGGTCCGGGACAGAGAGGGAGGGAAGAAGAGGTGCAGGGAGAGAAAATTGAAAAGAAAATGAACTGAGTGAAATCAAGAAAGAGGGCTTCTGGTTACCTTCAACAGTGGCGACTCGGAGCAGGTGGGGGTGGTGCGGGGTGCGGGGCGAGTGGTGTGTGGGAGGCGGGGGGGTGTCGGACAACCGGCTGTGTCGGACAACTCCTGCTGTGTCACGGCGCGGCATTCAGGCCCCTCAGCACTCTGGGGCTTTCATTTCCCCCAGTGGGAGGGCGGGGCATGGGAGGGGCTGCCGGGTGTTGACCGTCAGCCAACGGTTAGCGTGAGAAACCCGCCCCCTGGCTCCCTGCTGCTTTACAGAATCCTAGCAGTGCTCCCAGCAGCCTCGGCACCCCCCACCCCTCTTCTCTGACCCGAGGCCTGCACTACAGCTGCCGGGGTAGGGAGGGGGGCAGCCGGGGGAGAGGCAGAGACCCTGGGGTGAATGAATGGGCTGATGAAAGATACCAGCTCAGCACTGGGCTTCAACATAACAATGGAGTTTAGTGGGGGGGACTTTAAGACCCATTTATTACCCTGTTTTACATCAGCACAAAGCTCGATGGAGTCACTGTACACAAACGCGGCTCTACATCACCTGGGTATGTTGAAAGATTTATACACTTATTTGTGTGTTTTATAAGAAGCATTTATCCATTTTGTTTAGTGCTGTGTTACGTAGAACACTGTGTAGGCTGTTGGCTTGTAAGACGCACCATGGAACAGTGTGCAGCATACAAGTGTGTATTTATAGATGATAGGAACATAATATGTACATTAATTATCATTATTCATATTGATCTGTAGTCAATATTACCGTTAGTGTTATTACTACAGTTACTACTGAAGTGGAATATGGTTTAGTATAATGAGTAAAAATAATATGTCATAAACAAATGTTTGTCATTACAGTGATTAGCAATAATCACCCTTAACATTTGTACTTTTTAATTAATTTTGTCTGCTACGCACCATGTACTATGTGGGTTTTTGGCTTCTCAGATTAATCACAAAGGGAGCTGAAAGGGAGGGTTAGAGAGGAGAGGAGAGAGAGATTTAAAGACAGGGAGGAAAGGAAAAAAGACAGTTATAAAGAAAGAGAGGGTGAGAAAGCTTTAAAGAGAGGGTGGAGAGAGAAAGGGTGAGAAAGGCAGATTTAAAGAGAGCGAGAGGGAGAGCAAGCGAGGGAGAGCTTTAAAGGAAGAGAGGGAGGGAGGGAGAGAGAGAGAGGTTTGAAGAGCGAAACCAAGAGAGAGAGAAGGACTGGGAGGCTTGCGGCTGAGATGGTTAGCTCAGCCCATTTAGCCATTCATTAAAATCAACAAACCCATCTGCACCTGCCCCACACACATACACACACACACACACACACACACAAATCTCACACCTGTCCTCCCACAACGTTCCATTCCTACTTCCCTGCTTCTAATAATCTTGTCAAATTATCCCTGTCTGGAAAGTTAAATGACTCTGGGCCCCTTGATTCACCCTGTGATTTAAAAACATGTCTCACTTCTGACATTCTTTTGCAGTACATTCAAAGAAAGTCAAGTTTTTAGACATGAGAGCTCATTTTAGGATTATTATGAAAGTTATTTTTATGTAGATATACAGCAAAATGCTTATTTTCACCCAGAGCATTACACAGGCCCTGTCCTTACTGAGTATGAAGAAAGAACAGCAGCAAGTAACTATAAATCATTCGGGCCAACAGTGATGCAATATTGATA
This sequence comes from Megalops cyprinoides, assembly GCF_013368585.1. Classification (NCBI taxonomy): domain Eukaryota; kingdom Metazoa; phylum Chordata; class Actinopteri; order Elopiformes; family Megalopidae; genus Megalops; species Megalops cyprinoides. Next base: position 40,855,126 of record NC_050586.1, read on the forward strand.
CAGGAAAAGGTCTTCTTCACATAAACACTTAATGATATTTACATTTTCCACTAAGATAAATTCCATCCATACATTTGTATGCTCAGCAAGTCTAAGAGATTTAGCCTTTGCCAGGAGGATGTATTACAAACAAAAAACTGACAACAGAAAGGAGGTGTCGGTATTGGTTTAGCTCGCGCGTGTTGTAACACAGATGATAATTAGAACATGTCCTCTTGTGAGTTCCTGAATCTCAGCCACTGCTGGCTGTAAGAGAGCTGTGTGGTCCCAGCAGCCTCTGCACAGAGACTGCAGCAGAGGAAAAGAGCCCCACTCTGTTTCCCCGTGTTTGCATATCGGCAGCTCCTCATTGATCATCCATTAACACCAGATAGCACCTGTTTCTCTGCATGGTTCTTTATTAATGCGGCTTGCAGAGAGTGGAGGACCAGACTAAAGAAACTCATAAATACCATTTGGCAAACACAAATTATGAGAGAAAATGCAGTATATCATGGGTGCAAAAGCTGTTTATGAGGGTATGGTACCACATATGGAGATTAATCAAGTGGTATAAAGTGCCTCTGTAATATGTGCTAGATGCTGTGTCCTGTTAGCCTTAAACATTCATTACAGGAACTCTTGTCTTCAGCCCCACCCAATCACAGAGGGCAACCTCCCTTTAGCCCCACCCAATCGCAGGCAGCCTCCCTTTAGCCCCACCCAATCACAGCAGGCAGCCTCCCTTTAGCCCCACCCAAGGCTGAAGCTAGATTTTTTATATTTGTTTTTTAACAGAACAACGTGTTTATTTAATTTGGCTTCATAAAAAGCAGTATCACTGGCCCACTGGTATTTAATGTCCAGCAGGGGACCCTGGGCTTTTCATAAATAACCACTTGTGAACTTCTGTGGAATCCAGGTTTTTCTGCCACTACATAACATCCCTGGTTTTCCGACATACCACTATATGTAGAGTTTCAACCCGGCAGCCCACATTAGTATGTTTTCCCTGTAAGTATGAGCCACACTCCATGGTTGTGTAAGATCTCAGCACGCCCTCTCCTCCTGGCATTCAGACGGCACAGGTCCGGGCCAAATGCGGCTTGAAAAACCCCCAACAGTCGGGTTGGGAGCGTGAAACAGGCCGACGTGCATCGATCTGCTTCCCTCGCGCCAGCAAGGCGGCCCCCACGATGCACATGGGGTGTCAGCCTTAAACGTCCCCGTTAATGAAAGCGCGGGACTGTGGAGGGGAGGCGACAGAGGGGGGGCTGCATTATCACCAGCAGCAGCATCCCCCCCCCCCCCCCCCCAGCCCCTCTCTTCACAGCTCTCCCTGCACCCTAACAGCCACCGCTCCAGCTTTGCCAGCCAACACATTTAATTTTTTAGTGGGTTTTTTTTTTGCGCCCTAACCTCCAGGTGACCCTGCCGATGCTTGCGCTGGGTTCTGCCGGATCTCCCCTGGAACCAGCAGAGGCGTTTAATACCCCCCCCCACCCCAACTCATGATCTGTGCCTTCTGCTCCGTCAGACTCTCTGCCCCGCCGCGAACGAAACCCCGAAAAGCGCTGCTGTTTAAAAAGCATGAAACTGATTTCCCCTCGAACAATAAAAGATTCATGCGTCTGAGGAATTATTGAGGAGTACCGCAGTCGTGTAGCGTGTAGTTATCACAAACAGGTCCCCGAATAACAGCATCTCCCTGACCTCTGCTCGACGCAGCTGGCAGCCAGAGACAATGGAAGGAAACGGGCAAGTCGCAGCCTGTTGTGACTCGTCTGTTGTTTGTTTGGATTGAGTCCAATTATCAGCTCCAGTTTATGATAATTACTGGTAATTTCAGTGAGCTGCCCGAGCAACAGAGGAGACTTAGAGTTTGCACAGAGCTGCTTAGTTCCTCCAGCTAAACCAGATTCAGGCAAGGCACAGAGAACTATTTGGAATTTTTCTTGACTTATTAAAAGAAAAATACAAAAAGAAAGACAGAAAAAGCTAGGGAGTAAGACAAAAGGAGGAAGAAGAAATACAGACAAAGATTTCGAGAGGGAGAGACCAATTTTACTGTGTCACTTGAGCTCTAGATTTCCCTCTATCTCAGTGATCCATTTGCCATTCTCCTTTCCTGGTCTCCTTCAGCATTCATGTTAAGGTATGGCAGATTTCACAGTTTAATTACCCAAACAGTGATAATAAGACAAAACTAAACATCTCCTGAAGTATTCAAGCATTTATATGTTTTATGAGTAACTCTGTGGAGGGATTTGTGGCTCCCTTATTGTCCAGACAGCATCCTCGTAAACCTTTTCACCTCATGGACCTACAAGAAGAAAATGTGGTCAGTGATGTCACAGTGTGTTCTGTGTTTCTGCAGGGGTGAATTAGAGTGATGAGGAGTGGTAAAAATAGAGGAAGTATTCTGCCTTACATGGAGGAAGATCACATTTAAAGATAAAAACCTTAGAAGAAAACAAAGAACAATTGTTTTAAAGTCAGATGGTTTCGAGAGGCATATACATTAACAATATGAAAGTGTAATTGCGTTTACCGTATGTGTGTTTGTGATCTACCTGTGAAATGAAGATGACCCGTGCAAGAATTCTGGTATTTGGATACAGCTGCGTGGAATTTTCTGAGAGGAGGTGTTGCATTTCAGGTGGGTGGGATTGTGCCATATTTTGACATGTGCATTAATCATCCGGTTGTCATGTGGGATGCCATTCAATCGCATGCCTGTTTAATACCACAGGATAGCTGTTTCTCCCAGCGCAGGTATGTGAAATGTATTCTGCTCGGAATAAATTATCTTAAGAGTAAAATGTGTTTGAAATTTGAAACCTCTCTCTTTTTAACTATAAGCCCTCTCTCTGTGAATACCTGCCCCTGCCTCTGAAGCCCTTTGTTCTGGTGGAGGGGAAGAGGGCAGGGTAGCGAGTTATGACTCTGACACCTGAATTATGAATAAGGTGCTGAACTATGAATAAAGAAGCGTGGGCATGGCGTAACACTTATTATGGGCGAGATTACATGAACTTTCGAACCCAGGGCCTCGGGGACTTCTCAGGCTTTTTCTTCCCCTCTACCAACATTTCCACACAACAGCAACCCCTTTCACGCTGAGCCTCCCCCCCCCCTCCCCAACCCACTTGCCCCAACCCCCCCAGCCCCCACCCGCTATGGCACTCAGTCATCATGGCGAGTACTCCAGGGGGACAGCTCCTGGCTGGCTTGCCGAAATCCTGCGAGGGGACGTTTAACGTCTTGACTTCGGCCTTTTTCCTCAACTGAACCCTGAAACCGTAACTTAGCGGAAGCCAAAAGATTTCTGAGAAAATAAATTTCCCTGCGCCTGAGACGAGATGGCTCTGATTGTGAGGCTTCCTGGACCTATTCAGCAGTGCTTAGCCTGATGTGGCCCAGACCAGAATGCATCTTACATTTAATCTTACAAATGTGCAACTACAAAGCCATGTACAGTGTACGAATGATGAAGTCCACAGGACTCTTAGCTCCAAGTTGCCTTTTTAAAAAAAATGACAGAGGCATATATCTTTTTGCTCAGATTTACTCAGGGCCATCATACAGTTTTCCTTGTGTTGCCTTCAGACAAGAAGACTACTGTATGCTCCTGTGATTTATCTTCAGGATCAGGGCCAAAAAACTTACTGTTCAGAGTGTATGCTGTTTTTTACCAGTCACCTCTGGCATAGTAGGTGTTATGTCTTGTATCATGTAGTCTAGTGCTATCCAGGATTTTAGCATCCATAGAATATGGATAAAAAAATCAGTGCCTAGTTTGACTGTTTAACCCCATCCACGATTTATAAAATGACATTTTCTTTATAAGAACCCTATGCAGCAGACATACTGTATACTGTTCTTTCAATTAAAGTAAGACAAACAAGCAATAATAAAATGAACCACTGTAAGAACATTAGTAAGCTGCGCTGCACCTTAACAAAAGCGTGGGATGGCTAAGGAGCAGGGGCTGATGGGAAGGCAAGCCTCCCGCCAGGGCGCCGTGCTCTTTACATGACAGAAGGAGACGTGTACACATGGTATTGATTTAGTTTTAACGCAGCGAGAAGTCTGGGGGTGCGCCTCCACTCCCTTCACTAGAGATTATCTGTGGTGACTGGCAACCACCAGCTCCTGCTAAATACCAAATCGCTCTCACCTTCCTTTCCACTCACACACCCCACAAGGTCCCCTCAGCACTACATACCCTATTCCCTTCCCCCACCTCTCCCAGGCGGTGTCCAACTCCATTAGCACCTCCAGGAGTGTGGAGCCTCTAATGGAAGTGACATAGGTGCCAGTGAATATTTCGCCATAAATATTTCAGGCATTCAGAGGGGCGCATCTTCCCTTTCACCTCTCTCCGGTCCTCGTTTTAAAGCTCCTCCATCTCTGACTTGAGTTTTCCACAAAGGAGGTGCCGGACGCAGCCGATGACCGGTTCCTTTTGGTATTTTCATGCCGTTCAGGTTGTAATAGGCATGGTCATTACTCGCAGCCAGATTTACCGTGTGACCTTCATTGGTGTTTCCATGCTATAATCCACAGACAGGTCATTTGTGCCGTCAACAGATACTTCAAACTTATTCTCCCACCAGGAACCTAAAATAATCCTAAATCAGCATGCACCTTCAACACAATTTGGCTGGGGTTAGGATTAGAGTTGATACTGTAACTGTAAAGTAAACTGATCCTGGATCAGTCTTTAGTGGGCAGAAAGTACACACCACAGCCATTTTGAGTGCTGATGTGCCCTTAAGTGGCCATTCTGATCGTTATTTTGAAGAAAAGTTTATTGTCTGAGTTAACCTTGGTATCATAATTTTGAGTATTTGTGACAGAACAACAGGCTTATTTTGTACAGTACTTCTACCGAACTACCTTGTGAATGTGTATACACCTTTTGAATTTTGTCCTCTTGTCCCTTTTCTTTTTTTTACTTATGCTTACCACGAAAAAAATGCTAGTGACCCTTAAGAACAATCTGAACAGCATCCTCAAAGGCATGTTTTTGAGGCCGTCTTTCTGTTGGAAAAGGGGAAAAAAATCCCCTGAGCGCTTTCACCAAATAATTGGTATGAAATTATTCTTGGCGGGAGAAGCTCACGGACAAGGACGCGGGATAGACGTGCCGCACAGTCCTTCGCTTTCAACGACTCTCCGTTCGGCACCTACACCACCCTGAGGCGAAAAATCAAAGCTGGCGTGACTGACTGAAAAAAAGAAAAGCACACCTGAAGGTAGAGGTGTCCGCAATGTTTATTCCGTAATTCATTTATTTATCTGTCTGTCTTTACTCATTTAGCAGTTTGTCTTGGTGAGTGTGGACTGACTTGGAGTTTGTTCTAAGCCGTTTGGCAAAGTAATGTGCCATTTCGGTCTCATCTGTAGGGCGCACACTGAAGCTTTTAGGACTAAGCATAAAGAGGCGAACACCCACAGGATTGTCTCTCTGACTTGAGAAGGAGGGGGTGGGGGGCCACCCGTAACGCCAGAAGTGTGGCATGGGTGGACCGCTTCAGCCAGAGGCCTGTTTGAACGGCAGGCGCATCCGCCTCTCAGTCTTAATCCAAAAACTTTGCAAGGGCATTCCTTACCCCCCAAAGCTTCTCCTCTCTTTTGTGGGCCCACATAGCAGTTTTGTTAAGTGATCGAATGAAGGTCCTGCCATACCGCCTTTAAAGAAGCAGGAAATTGATTTGTCATGTTGCTGACTTGATACATCAGGTTTTATTTTAGCTTTATTTTCCTTTCTTTCTTTTTTTTCCCCCTTACATCCATGCTGGCAGAAAGCATCGCCTATGTTCTGGCCCAGCGATTTGTCAGCAGGGACGCGATGCGTGTGATCTCTCCCGCACACTGCTCAGTGCTGGGGAGGGTTCCAGGAGAACGCGCCATGCTTTGAAGAGGGACCCTTTTTTATTGGGCTGGGCTGATTAGATTGGTGTCTTAGCAGGGGGTGGGGGCGCTCCGTAGCACTGCCTGGTCGCTGTCGGTGTCAGGGAGAGCAATCACTGCCCCGGGGTTCCAAAACAATAATGATAACACACTTTCCCGCCATGCATGATTAAGAAGGTAAAAAGGCCCAACCTGCAGCCTCCGTAATCGGACCCATTTTTTAAACGACTTTATTTAATAAAGTGGAGCGAGCCTATTATTGCTATTAACATAATTCGGCTTTATGGTAATCCTTGGTCATTAAATCAGTATAATTTATGAACCCCAGGCACCTCAGTGTGGAAGAGGTGAAGCAGGGAGGGGAGGAGGGAGGGGGGACAGCTAACGCAATAATGGTGCACGTTCCTACATGCTTCCTACTCGTCAGGTGCTGGGAACCGGACGCCGTGGGACCGAAACACTCCCGGTGCCTCACCTGCAGTGTGAGGGCTAACCGAATTACAGAGAGGGGTGCATGGTGCAGTAGTTGTGGGTACACACCCTGTAGTTGGGGGGCGGGGGCGCTCCAGATGCACAAACATGTAAATAACTCATTAGGAACAGCGCGTCTTCCAGGGGGGTCCTGAGTGACAGGGGCGCAGCGGGGGGAACGGGCCTACTTAAGCTCCCCTCCCGCCTCCCCCCCACGCTTTCATCAGCCATGGCCTCATCCGCAAACACCCCCCCACCCCCTGCTCCCCTAGCCTCTCTGCTGTTGTCATCTTTTCTTTGTGTCTTCGGAAATCGGCACGTATTTTGTGTTATTTGCTTATTTTTAGGTTGAAGTGTGTAAACCCCAGGGAGGCCATGAGAGGAGTCCCTCTCTGCGTGGGGTTGTCCTTACGGTGGCTGATTAGACACCTGAGCTCCCCCCTGCATACCGTCTTAGATCAGAAAGTGAAGGTGGGAATACTTTGAGTCCCCCCCACCACCTCATTTCCTCTATGGTGGGGAAACTTGGCTTTCAGATGTATCGTGATCTTATTTTTTCTGGAGGGGGTTATCGAAAGTGCACGCTCACTAAGCTAACCTGATACCTGATGGAGCTACCTGACATCTGAGAGTCATTTGACAACAGAGAACAGCCAAATTCAGGTCTGTTAAACGGGCTGGACCCCCCCTGTTGTTGCTCGTTGTTGTCGCCCGGGTGCTTGCTTTGCACGCTGTATTGAGCGGATTGCTGTCAGCCTCTCTGTTTGACAACGCTGGTCCAATTAACTAATGTGCCCATGATAAAGTCTGGACAGTTTACCTTGACAAGCCTGTCACGCTGACTGGTGACGGGGGGAGAGAGTCTCTGAAGAGGTACCAGGGTAGGGGGGAGAAGGGTCACACTCTTTCAGTAAGCCAGAAATCATAATGCCGCTTGCAGTTTGGAGAACTATTTTTATGGCTGTTTCTTTCAATAATCTGGCCCTTCTCTCCTTTGTTCTATTTCTATGTGTATACATCTGTATATTCCCTCTTTTGAACATAAACAGGTATATAGATGGAGATATTATGTATTAGGCATTTATAGGAATTGTTGCTGTCCCTACTGTCTCTGTTTTTGTTCTTACTGTTGCTCTTGTTACTTTAATCATTAATCAGTATACGTGTCATTAAGGTTAATAGCAATCACCATTTACAGTTTTGACTGTGTCGGCTCGAATGCTTGCCGGATTTTACTTTATTTGCGATCATATGCTGTTAGCCGTGACCTGTTGCTTCTTTTGTCAGATCCGATTTGCTTTGGCAGCGCTGTCCTTTGTTGCGCTGATAAAACAGCTTGAAGTTAAAATGAGAGAGAGACATAGACAGACTGAGGTAGAGAAAGGTAGAGCTTTGTCTCCCCCCCCCCCCCCCCCCCTCCCCGCTGACTTGACCTGTGCATCTTGAGAAAAAAATGCTAAACGGCAGAGGAAGGTGACTGACAGCCGCCTAACTAATTGTCCTGTTTAAACAAACATCACTAGAGGGGGGAAGCTTTCAGCGTCAGCATTTAAGACCACTATCATGAGCTGGAATGAAAGAAGGACAGGGGAGGGTAGGGGTTGTTATCGATGGGCAGGAACCTGGAGGGGGAAGGCGACCGGCCGGGGGCCGGGGGCGGGGGGGGCTTGCGCCGAAGGCCATGGGGAGGATAATGGGCTTTTTGTGAAGGAGGTCTGCCCCTGCACCTCTCTAAAACAAGAAGCTTTGTGAACAATCCCAGTCTTTGACCACTTGACCTTCCATCCCCAGCGAACAGGATTTCAATCTCGGCTGTGTTTATCAGAGAGAAAACGCAGGTAATGATCATGATGAGAGAGAGGAAAAAGACAGAGCGGGGGGGGGGGGGGGAAGGGGGGGGGGGGGGGGGGGGGGGGGGGAGAAGGGAGAGAAAGAAGGAATAGAGTGATCTTTGTGTTGCTAAGGGAACGATAAGTGTGCAGGAAGAGCAGCGGTGAACAATATTCTATCGCCGTTTCTTCGCGAGGCGAGGTGTTAGTGCAGCTTAGCTATGCATACCTGACACTGCAGTTCACTGCATAGTCCTGCATATCAGGCAAGGGCTTATGGTTTATACAGGCTAATTCTTTTCCCTTACTGGAAATGATCTTGGTCCTTTATCCACGTCATCTCGATAAGCCTCCCCTCAAATTTAAATGTTATTTTTGGAAAGAACAGGTTGGAGGACAAGAGAAAGCGAGGGAGAGGCGGGAACGCGAAGGAGGGATGAATCGAGAGAGAGGAGAGAGAGAGAGAGGAGGGGATGAATGAAAAGAGTGAAAAGCCCCTCTGTCGGGCTGTACAAAGGAGATTAGAAGGAAGGTTTCAGGAAAGGAAATGACAGAGAGCAGTGCGTGCCATGAGGAATGCTGCCGACATGGTGACATCAAAGATTTGCTCGCCTGCTTCTGTCCAGGCTGCTGCTCTGTTCTGTCTGCTCCTCCTGCCTGTCTGTCAAAGCTCAAACCACACCCCTCACCAACATTTAACTTGCATTCACAGTCCAGTAGGAGGAAACTCTCGAACAACATACTGAGAATTGGAAAGGCATTTAATCTATCACACCTATCAAAATGTCTTCACTATTTTTGTATAGTTGCAGGAATAAAATTTTAATGTATAAAATATAATATCATGATAAATAACTCAATATGATTGATAGTTTCCATTTTCTATTTTTTTTTTGGTGTTTTTCTGTTTTTTTGTAAGGTTAATCCTGTCAAAATATACAAATACATAATTCCAGCAGTTCCAGGAAATCACTCACCTCGAAATCCTCGAATCAGATCAATCACGCTGATTTTTGTGTCACATTAGCTCAGATGTGGGTTTGCGTTCCTCAGAAAAGGGGCGTTGTAGTGAACTTGCGCCCACGGTAGGTGCAATTCTCGCCACAAATATTTGTTTGGTAGTGACGGGGAAAACCGAGACCCAGGAATCCAACATATGCTAGAACTGCGCGCACTCTCACGAGATCACTTTCAACAGGATGGGTGATGTCTCTCTCTCTCCTTTGCTGTCCCTGCTCTCTCTCTCTCTCTCTCTCTCTCTCTCTAGTTGTGTGTGTGTGTGTGTGTGTGTGTTTAGGAGATTAATATAGCTGTGACAGCTTGAAAATGGGGACTGATGGAAGGCAACATTTGAAGGCATCAGAGGAGGGGAGGCCCCACATTCTTCAAAGGGAGGCAGTCCCCTGTCGCTGGCCTGCTTCTCTCTCTCTCTCTATCTCTCTGGAGACGAGAACATGCGAGAGCTCTCATTGTAATTAGAAGTGTTCTTATCTCACTGAGATGTTTTTCTTTAACAGACCAGAGCAGTACATATGCCTTGAGGTTTCCTTTTAATAAGTTAATAACAGAAACGTCGAGTTCTGTTAGTGAAACCGCTTCTTGGGGTTGGGGGGGAGGCGGGTGGGCACTCGTAAACAGGAGTTTGAGCACTCACCTACTGGCACCCATGCACACACCGAGACACACGTGTGTACTTACATCCCTCGAATGCACTCACAGACACACAGGCAAAGTGCACACCAACTCCCATGCCTGCATACACTGAAACGTAGGCGCTCATTCATGCAGAGGCACAACCACATGTGTGCACACATGCAATCTAACATACATGCTCAGGCAATATCGAGGCATGCGTGTGCAGGCTTTTTTAGACACTAAATTGAATTTCCTCTCCAATCCCCCAGAAGAAATCTCCTCCAGCCACACAGGGGAAAAATGAAGTCACCAAAAATATATATGAGACAGGGAATCGCTGTCTCTGCCTCCCAGTATTAAGACATTCATTAAGTCATTGAATTGTGACCTGCTTTTCAAAAGGGAAAAATGGAAATGCTGAAATGGTCTGCTGGTAAAGTGTGCAGTGTAAGCCAAAATTGAAATTAAAGCTCTTAATTAGGGAGACTCAAAGTTACCCTTGTCACTGGCAGAGTCCAAGGTTTATAGTCGCGCATCAGAGCACCGAAATATGTCTAGCTGTAAGCAGGAGTCACATGATAAAGTGAAATAACTGTTCCTCCTGATTCCAGAGACAGCATGAGTTGAAAATACTGTTTTTTTCTGTACTGTTGGACTGTGTAGAGAGTCTGTAGAGGTCTGGTGGTGTATCTTTTGAGATGTCTACAGTGTACAGAGGTGTCCCTGTGATGAAGAGAGATCTGTGTGGAGAGTCAATACAGAGGTGACCCTGTGATGAGGAGAGGTCTGTATGGAGAGTCAGTACAGAGGTATCCCTGCAGTGAGGAGAAGTCTGTGTGGAGAGTCAGTACAGAGGTGACCCTGTGATGAGGAGAGGTCTATGTGGAGAGTCAGTACAGAAGTGGCCCTCTAATGAAGAGAGGTCAGTACAGAAATGACCCTGTGATGAGGTGAGGTCTGTGTGAGAGTCAGTACAGAGATGACCCTGTGATGAGGTGAGGTCTGTGTGGAGAGTCAGTACAGAGGTGATGCTGAGATACGCAGAGGTCATTGGCGCACATGCTACTCACTGGCCTCGCACACAAGAGCATTTGGCTGCACGTTACTTCAAAGACAGCGAAACCCGGGGACGTGGTGGTCCTGGGCCTACTCCCCACTGCTGGCCGGGGGTGTGCGGCTATCGGCAGGCTCTAGGGTCACAAGTCGGGGGGGTGGCCCGAGCAGAACCGAGGAGGTGCTAACGAGAGAAACAGTCCCCGCTTCCAGGCAGGGGCAGACAGGCCCGTAAATCAGCCCCAGAGGCAGGCCGTCAGGAGCAGCCCCCGCCCTGAGTGAGTGCGAACACTGCTAAAGCAGCAGGGCGCTTTCCTCCGTGTTACACTACAGGCCTGCCACATGGCTTCCATTATGCATGGGTTCACCCAGGCTTACCCGCAGGGGCCTGGGAGAAAAACGCACCAGCGGTGGACTGCCAATCAAATTCAACGGCTTATTACAGCAAGGGGTTATTGAAAAGTTAATGCCACACTAAAGAAGTCAGTATTACTTTGGTGATACAAATATGTAAACTCTCTCAATTTATTAACTAAATTTAAGACCGATTTATATAGTTGGGGCAGTGCTAGCTAGTATTTGTGTATATTTGTATGTACATGTGAGTGTAATGTGAACATACAAAATATATAATAATTCATCCATTTGTTGTTTTTATGTATTATTTATCTGTACCTGACACAGTGGGTTTGCCCCTCCTGTGTGCTAAACCCATAGTGTCAGATACACCCCCCTCCTGTCTCTATATGACCTCCCATCCTGCCTCAGGCTGGCTAATGGAGGCACTTACCAGCTCTTAAAATCTTTACGGGCCTGTTTAACCCCTTATTGATGATCCAGGGCACTTTAGCCTTTAAGCTGGGGTGTAAATCTTGCTGGTATTCACCAGAGCACCACTTGCTTTTTTGACCAAAGCACTAGCCTGCAGGTTACACCCAACAAAAGTTGCTTAGCCAGGGTTTGGTAATGAGGGAGAGCCAGAGTTAGAATTAGCCTGGCAAAACGATGTTTACAATACTTGTGTTTGACAGGGGTCACCATCGTCTGTTCTTTTTTTTCTGTATCCCAGTTTTTCTGGAAGTTAACATACTGTACACACACAAAATCCTAATGCCCGTGAAGTTCACTTTTTTTTTGAGTCAGACAAACTACAATGTCAGAGGTCCTCCGAACAGCGTTTCAAGAGCAGAAATAATTTGCTGTATCGATCACAGTAATCTGCGCCTACATTATTTAAATTATGCTGATGTCATGCCCCCAGGGACTAGACTTGCCCATGTAGATGTGTTATTAATATAAATATTAAACTTTGATTTCAAAAGTATTTCTTTTGGACGGGCAAACCATCATGCAGGCAATGTGCAATTTCCAATTTTCCCTAGAGGACCTACCAGTCCCTGCCTCGTAAATCTGACAAATCACAAAGTTTCAGAGGTTGACGGTATGCTGTGCTTTAATACTCGCACCAAGTATAACAGAAAATGCACAC